>NC_056726.1:1635627476-1635792800 GCF_019279795.1 Protopterus annectens | reverse complement strand
TTTGTTTTTTTTTTTCCAAAATTTTTTCCCCTTTTTTTACTTGGGGGCATTTGTTTTTCATGAGTGTAAAAGGACATGTTGCACTGTTTCCTGTAACAGTAACAAATAACTCATTGGTGCTCACAGAAATATTCATGGTTGAAGCATCAGCAATTGTATATTGTTTTAGAGAAATATGAATATCTACTTTGTATATTTATGTTTTATTCTCACCAGTGGAACATATTCAGAAAAATAAATAGGTTTAAATATAAAACTTGTACATTTCATTTGTAAAATGTGTCTCTGCGTTTGTTTCCATTAAGACCCCAACACAACCCAAATGACACATAGCCCGCAGACTCAGTGTGCCACTCAACCACAGCCAATAAGGCAAAACAATGTACCCAACACACTAGTCATAAGTGACTCTATAGTCAGGCACACTGATGTCTCACTCACCAGGCTAAACAAGGAGAAGGTTACTGTCAGCTGCCTGTCAGGTGCCAGGATCCGTCACATAACCCACACACTCAGGTCACTCCACAACAAGTGCAAATATGACTCTGTCATTGTCCATGTTGGTGTGAATGACCTGAGATGTACCTCCCTGGACTACATGAAAAGAGACATGGAAGAGCTCTCCTATCTTGTAGCCCAGGAAGGTATGACCCTAGCCCTGAGTAGCATTCTGCCATCACCCAGAATGAGGACGCAGTACAAGGACAAAATGATCGACTTCAACAATTGGCTAAGCTTCTGGTGCCATTCTAAAGGGATCCAGTATCTGTCTGCCTGGGATGACATGGTCAACAGACCACAATGCTTTGTCAGAGATGGCCTGCACCTGTCACCCCTGGGATTCCAGATACTGGCTAAGGTTCTTATAGTGCCTGTTTTGCGCAAGGTTCAAATGACAAATTCACAACCATAACAGGAACAGGCAAGCAAAAACTGAGGGTGATGCTACTCAATGCTAGAAGTCTAAATCTCAAATGCACTCACTCAGGCACTCCTTAAAATGGAGAACATCGATATCTGTGCAGTGACTGAGACTTGGTTCAAGGCTCCAGAGAGCACCCCTGCACTACCAGGCTATAACTCATACCACACTTTTCGGCCATGTAACCTGGACCGAACACCAAAGGCGGATGTGTCCATATTCATTAAGGATATCCACACCTCCAGGCTAGTTGCTCAGTATAATGCAGCCGAGGTTATCCAAGTGCAACTAACTCTGGGCAAAACTGCAATCCAAAATTGTAGCTTGCTACAGATCACCCACCATGCCCCAGAATTCCCTCCTCTTTTCTTGATGTACTGGAAAATATTAGGGTTCAACCAAACACCCTAATGATGGGCGATTTCAACTACCCACCATTAACTGGGAAAACTACTCATGTACCAACTCCTTTGCTCAACGCTTTCTGGAATTCATAAACTCCAGTGCCCTAGATCAACTTATCCACACCCCCACCAGGGGCAACAATATCCTAGATCTAGTCAATACCAATATGAGTGACACGCCTGAAGTCAACGCCTCATTTGTCCTTTCCGACCATAAGCTAATTACCCTAGATATCCACATCCTGCCTTCACCCCCCATTAAGGAAACCATGGTAAAAAATTTCTCCAAAGCCAACTTCATGCTTCTTAAGACAGAAGTGGTGAACTTCATGACACCCATGCAGATGGACAATACAGTTACGACTACTGAATCCTACACAATTGCACTTTATAAGCACTTACATGAGTGCATGGATCGTGCTATCCCAAACAGAACCAAGACGCTATCCTCCAAAAAAAGGAAGCCAATCTGGTGGTCCCCTGCCATAAACAAACTGTACAACAGAAGGAAGAAACTCTTGCAAAAGAGAGTAAAATCCCCCGAGTGGAGGAGCTCCCTGGTCAGCCTCAGTAAGAAGTTGCGATCCCTGATAAAATCCTCCAAAGCTATTTACGAAAACAAAATCACCACTGATTCTAAAGACAACCACAAAGCATTCGATAGCTATGTCAAGAATCTCAATGGCAACACTCAGATCTGCTCTGAGTTACAGCACAATGGCACTAAATATACAGACTGAACTGATATCGCCAACATCCTGGCAGATAGGTTCAGTACTAACTTTACCCCCCTCTCACCCCCTAAACAGCTCATCTCTATACCGGAAGAATGCAAAGTTCCTGTAATCACGGCTGCACAGGTAAAAACCACACTCTCCAAAGCCAAGAACACAGCATCCATAGGACCAGACAACATCCCAGGATGCGTTCTACACGAACTACAGAATGAACTGGCACCCCACCTAAGTACCATGTTTAATCATAGCCTCAACTCAGGCTTTGTGCCTGCTGAATGGCGCACAGCAATGGTTATCCCACTCCACAAGGGGGGAGCCAACATGGACCCTGGGAACTATCGCCCCATTAGCCTGACGAGCCTGGTCTGCAAGGCCATGGAACGTATCATCATGGAACTTATAAACAAAGACATTGGTAATCTCCAAACTCTGGATCCCACCCAGTTCGGGTTTGTAAAAAGGCAGATCATGTCTCCTAAACCTGATAGACTTCTTTGAAGCAGTCACCAAAGCCGTAGACAAGGGTAAGGTGGTTCACACAGCCTATCTAGATCTTGCCAAGACTTTCGACACCATCTTCCACTCTGGAATTATAGATAAACTCACTAAACTAGGTATAAATCCCTATGTCACAAGATGGGTTGCCAACTGGCTCACTGACAGAACCCACACTGTGAAAGTAGCAGACTCCAAATCCGACTTCAGATCAGTGACAAGTGGAGTACCACAGGGTTCAGTCCTGGGTCCTCTCCTGTTTTGTATCTACTTCTCTGAAGTACAGGCTAACACAAAAGGTCTTTGGCTAATGAAGTTCGAGATGACTGCAAACTAGGAGCCATAATCGAAACTCCTAACAATGTGGACATCCTACAAAAGGGCCTCACTGAGACAGATGCCTGGTGTCAAAGCCATGGCCTCAAGCTCAATGCCAAAAAGTGCATTGTCATCCCATTTGGTAAAAACTCTGTACCCATGAACTACAACATAGGCGGTAGTATACTTAACACCGAACGTGTGATAAGAGACCTTGGGATACAGGTGGACAGTAGTCTCTCCTTTGATAATCACATCGCCACAGTAGTCAGGAAATCCTTTACGTGGCACACCTCGCCAAAAGGTTTCTCATTCAGAAAAAGAGGTCATTGTTCCCCTCTACTCATCACTCATTAGACCCATTATAGAGTACAATGCCCCTTTTGGTATGTACCTCACAAGACATCTACAACAACTGGAAAGTTCATACAAAATACCTCACAAAGAGGATTACCAGCCTCAAACAGATGCCCTACGCAGACTGTCTCAAAAAACTCCAGCTTTACTCCATCGCATATCGCCTACTCAGTGGTGATCTCTGCCTAACATACAAAGCTATGTCAAACCCAGAGCTGTTGGACATGCTCCACTTAAAGAAATCCCAATCCCTCCGAGCTACACACTGTAGGGACCTAAACCTTGTCACCACAATAAACAGAACATGCCAGAGGGATAGATTCCTGTCCCAGAGACCTCCCATACTCTGGAATAAACTACATATCTATATCAAACAAAGCTCCTCATTAGCACTCTTCAAGAAAAATCTTGATGATTGGATGGGAAATAGGAAATTCACCCCAGGGATCACCTCTGTGGCTCTGCTCGACAGTGGCACAGGAAAATAATTTTCTTGGGTGGCAAAAGCCAGGGTACCTTTTTGGCTGGGCTTGAATAGGCCCCAGGGCCGATAGCCTAGTACCTACCTATGAACCTATGAACCTATTTCTGTTTGTGACATTTTTTTAAAAGTGATATACAAACCATTCTACATTTTCAATAATTATAGCAGTATCTTAAAGTTCCAAAGGTACAGCAGTATTGCATTATAATCAGTAATAATGTTTAGGAAGTAACAGGTCAAATGTTTGTCAGAATGTAGTAATCTACACAAGTTGTGTGTCTTACAGGTCAGGTTAGGTAATGGCAAATCAGTGCTGCAACAGCCATCAAGCTGACAAAGAAAGAACTCTGAAAGTAATGTTGATGTGGCAATCAGTACTCCCTCATACATGGTGATACATAATGGTGGCAGGTGTGAGTTTTATTTCCCTTTAACGTTACAGCTGCAGTATGACACTTAGAAGTTTACACAGTGCGTCCATACTGTATCCTTGGTGTTGTACAACAGCCACTATATCCTAACCTGACATATTCCAAGCATTCCTGCTGTACACCTTACATTTGTTAATATTCTCTCGTACTTGTTAGTACAGTCAGCCTGATGCCCAGTAATGTCAGCAGGATTTTATGTTTTTCTGCCTAGCATTACAAACAGTTAAGTACCTCTTCCAGCTATAAAGTGGCTTTTGAACAAGTTCAAAAAAGGGCTGGTTATTCCTCCATTAAAGTACACGTACCAGCTATGTACTATACACACAGGATTCCCATGTGTGCCATCATATAGGATATGCAAGGATGTTATTAAAGATATCAGTATTATGCCCCCAGTCTGTCATTGAGACCTAAACTTTGTTCATAAAAGGTCACACTGTCTCCTTTGAATGCACTTCATTACTCTGATGTTAAGTTACGGTTATGGAAAACTCATTTTTGTGTTTTGGACATAACTATGAAGGTGCCAGAATTGTAGGCCTTGTCTTGTAAGTTTCCTTTTTTTTTTATTGGCAAACAAAGACATACTATCCCAGAGAAGCAATCCATGCCTTATGCCAGAAGTTGCTACAAAGGGCAGCCTCAGTTAGTAAATTCTTCTTCAACTGTTTTTTTTTTTTCAATATTTCAGTTTAAAGTTGTTATGGAATCAAGTTAACTTACATAAAATCACTTATTGCTGTGTAGGCTAGAATGTACATCACTTTATTAATATACTTTATTGCAAAATCATTGACAGGAAAGCCCCAGACAAGGATGTTTACCATTGTGCAAGTGTAAGGTATACTTGCAATTAGTTTTTATGCATTTCCAGGGAAATAACGGAGAGGATACATTTGAGTTGCACTGCTGGATCTGTAGCCATATTTGCAGATGTTTATTTTGCTCACTATTCAAAGTATGGGAGATTTTTGCATAAAAAGTTGACAGATGGAGTTCTTTCTCATATATAAATTGAACTGTATAACTGCCAGTAGTAATGCTGTTATCATGTCTACTTGTGCACTATTTAATTCAAAAGCTGGATATGACCATTTGTGTTTTAATACCACATCAGAGTATATTGATAAGAAAAGTGATCTATGTAGTAAGACGACAGTGAAACACATTTGCACACATACATAAAATAGAAAACAATGCAAAAAGTAAGTCAAGTGAGTTCACCATGTTACACATGAATAAGTTTTCAGCATTTTACAAATTCACAGAAAAAATGGTGAATTAAGAAACATTTACTACTCTACTACTGTCTATAACTACCATTCTAGGCTCACATATCACTGTCTTTCCCACTTCTGACTTATCAAACGTACCTTCTGTAGTCGGTGCCGCTGATTGTTTCTTCTCTAGCTGCTTCGGTACCTGTCTTCTGCTTAGGAACCTGTCTCCTTCTCACCTGTATCCTGCCTGTCTCTCTCCCTGTCCTTTTTTGTTCCCTATCTGTTCCTCTCATTACCATTCCTACTTCTCTTGCATCCTATACCATTTTCTCATTTTGCAGGATGTCCAGTCCTCTTTACTGAGATTGTCTGTCTCTTGCCCCTCCTACCTGTCCCTGCGTTTCCACTTACTCTCCTCCCCTCTCCACCTTTTTTCTCTGGACTCCCATAAATACCCTGGGTTTTGTGCGCACCATCTCGATTAATTGGGAAAAGCCCTGGCTGCTGTCTGCTCCTCTCCCGGTGTCTCTTGCCTGTGTTATCCTGCTCTTCTTGTGCTTACGGCACTAGTGTCTAGGTACCTAAAGGACCCTCTCAAAATACCTGCGGTTTACCTCTCAGCCTATTACCCTGCAACTCTCTTTCAAGGATTCAAGAAAGTATGTTTTGCTGAATAATTCCTGCTAGTAACAATTCTCCACCATTGGATCATAGCTACAGGTGTTAAAGCACATCCTGAGCCTGGACAGCCAGCAGCCTCTACCCCTAACCCCCTCCTTTTCTATACCCTAACACCCACTCCCCGATCACCCATAGTAACCTCTTCTTCTAACACCCACTCCTCCTCAGTTTTACTCTAGCTAACTCCCTTCTCCTATTCTTCCTGCAATATCAGACCTATCCACTAGGTGGCACCCTTATCTCTGCCTCTTTCCTGCTTATCCTCCGTTATTCTTAGCCTACTTACCTCAATGTAGTTGTTATTTCTAACATAAATTTTCTCCTCTCACTTAACCCTTCTCTACTACTGTCTATAACTACCATTCTAGGCTCACATATCACTGTCTTTCCCACTTCTGACTTATCAAACGTACCTTCTGTAGTCGGTGCCGCTGATTGTTTCTTCTCTAGCTGCTTCGGTACCTGTCTTCTGCTTAGGAACCTGTCTCCTTCTCACCTTTATCCTGCCTGTCTCTCTCCCTGTACTTTTTTGTTCCCTATCTGTTCCTGCCCTTGCCATTCCTACTTCTCTTGCATCCTATACCATTTTCTTATTTCACAGGATGTCCAATCTTCTTTACTGAGGTTGTCTGTCTCTTGCCCCTCCTACCTGTCCCTGCTTTTCCACTTACTCCCCTCCCCTCTCCAACTTTTTTCTCTGAACTCCCATAAATACCCTGGGTTTTGTGCACGCCATCTCTATTAATTGGGAAAAGCCCTGGCTACTGTCTGCTCCTCTCCCGGTGTCTCTTGCCTGTGGTATGTAATGGACTTGCTTACTGTTTTTTTTTTCATATTATTATGCTTACTGATGCACTTGCTTGTTGTTTTTACTTGTTTAATTGGGAACTGTGAACCTAATAACCATCTCCTTATCTGCTGCATCTGAAATATCTATTGTATGCTTGTCCTTTAATGACCCAAGCCTGCTGTTGTTATATTTGTTTTTGCTTATGTTGTAAATCTGTTATTGGTTACCTTGCTTCTCGCCCCACTGTAGAGGCTTTTTACATCATGCTAGTTCTCTACTGACTTGTGTTAGGGGTGATAGGTTTGTTGACTTATGTTAGGTTTGATTTAATTTAGCTCCTGATTAGTGAACTGGGTACAGCTATTATATATTATGTATGATAGTGGTATTATTTATGAGCGTGCCTTACTTATGGTTCGTTCTCAAGCCTGAAATGGCTTCTCTTGTACTACGCCACCCACATGGAGATACTTTGAGTACTTAGAGCTAGCTTTCATGCCTAGCTGTGCTAGGTCTCATACTGGTTTTGTGTTTGCTCTATGCTACTGTCTCTGGAGGATTAGTAAACCATTATCGGCTATTCTACTATAACGCCAGTCCTGTGAATCCCTTTCAGAGTGTGCCTACAAACTCCTACCTGTTTGTCCTGCTCATGGTTTTGTGAACTGCTCTACCTTAACGCTCAATCTGAGCTCTTGCTCATCTCTACATATCTCCCTTCGGTAGCATTTGATTTAATCAACGTTGCCTAAGCCTGTTAATAGCTTAATGAACTATGACACCCACGTGGAGATAATAAAGAGTTCAAGCCTTTGATTGCTGCAACGCTATCGTCTGTGTACCCTCCTTTGCAGCGTTCTACTCCCTCTTAGTTTGTAATCGTATCTAGAGACTACAGATTAACTATATATTCCATTTCTTGTTGAACGTTGAGTCAACGGCTACAATTTCTGTTTCCTTAGCCTGAGCCTTTTTGTAGCCTCTCTAGTGAGCTCTTGCTGTTCTTGAGACCTGGCATTTAAATGCCTCCTCTGGCAAATGAGAGCTGTAGAGGCTGTTATACTTGTTTTTGCCTGTACTAGGTCTATTCCCCATACTGTACTACTGCAAGTGCTCCTCTAGCACGGTAGTATCCCATGAGCCTCATTGCACATTCGGCATTACTCAGACCGATGCCCTGAGGTCTATTAGTTTTCTTTTCATGATTAGTAGCCCAGATAGGAACTCTCTGTATGGTGCACTACTATACCTTAACCTAAGGTGTTGCTTGCAGTACTATTGTAGTGTCCTGTTACAGCATTTATTTGAATATCTTGTATTCAAAGGTTTTCTAACGCTATTGCCAAATAGGGGAAATGCTTATTTTAAACTCAATTTATACTGTTCTTACGTATAGAGTTGTGTTTTATAAACTGATTATCATTGCTGCTACAAAGGATTTTGACTTGTATATTTGCTTTCTTTATATATTGTCTCTGTGAATGATTTGTGTAAATCGACCTTTCTTTCCTTGCAATGTGCTAACCCTTTTTTTTCTCTCCACTTCCTTGTCTCTCTTGCCCCCTTAAAGTTACCCGGCTCTTCTTGTGCTTACGGCACTAGTGTCTAGGTACCTAAAGGACCCTCTCAAAATACCTGTGGTTTACCTCTCAGCCTATTACCCTGCAACTCTCTTTCAAGGATTCAAGAAATAATGTTTTGCTGAATAATTCCTGCTAGTAACAATTCTCCACCATTGGATAATAGCTACAGGTATTAAAGCACATCCTGTGCCTGGACAGCCAGCAGCCTCTACCCCTAACCCCTTCCTTTTCTATACCCTAACACCCACTCCCTGATCATCCATAGTAACCTCTTCTTTTATCACCCACTCCTCCTCAGTTTTACTCTAGCTAACTCCCTTCTCTTATTCTTCCTGCAATATCGGACCTATCCACTAGGTGGCACCCTTATCTCTGCCTCTTTCCTGCTTATCCTCCATTATTCTTAGCCTATTTACCTCAATGTAGCTGTTATTTCTAACATAAATTTTCTCCTCTCACTTAACCCTTCTCTACTACTGTCTATAAATACCATTCTAGGCTCACATATCACTGTCTTTCCCACTTCTCACTTATCAAACTTACCTTCTGTAGTCAGTACCGCTGATTGTTTCTTCTCTAGTTGCTTCGGTACCTGTCTCTACCCGCTCCATTCGCCCTGCGGGCTCAGTCCGCTCCCCTACCCTATGCCCAATTCTCAACCACCCCCAGGGGCCCTAAACTTATACTTACTAGCCACACCCCTTCCTCTTCCATTAATCTCAAGGTATGAAACCATTGGCCATCTTCTCCCTTTCCCACCTTCTCTAACCACTCCCCTTCTATCCTACCTCACCCTTCTCCTCCCTCCATCCACACCTTGTTTACTCCCATACCTACAACGCATCCAACATCTAATCCATTCCAATGTATAAACTCCACACCCCAATACATTTCCAGCTATTACTCATTCTTTTACTTCTATCACCTTTAACCTTTGCCTATTCACTCACCTCCTATCAACACCGCTTTATCCACACCTTTTCTTCCCTAATAAGCTAACCAACTCTCCTTCCCTACCAATCCTTTACAACCATGCTAACATAACATCTATACCCAGCTACCTACTAGCAAAATATCATAGATCACTACACATTAGATATAGCACACTATATCTCAAAAAGACTTTACTCCTGAACTCCAAATCCTTAAATCCCAACCTTCAAAGACAACTCCTCTCTTTAATAGATGGGACATTCACCCAAACCCAGGCCCAACAACCATTCCTATCACTCTCCATAACCTCAACCATTCAACTTCTTATAACCTTACAAAACCTTCAAACTCACTCCTTGTAGCTCATCTCAATATACGTAGCATTAACAACAAAGTAGCTCCACTCCATGCTCTCTTAGAAATCTACCCATTTGATATTCTCTGCTTAACAGAAACATGGCTAAAACCTGATACCAAAGACAATGAAATCATCCCATCTGGATATAATATCCTGAGATTTGACCATGTAGCCAATAAGGGTGGGGGGGTAGCTATTCTCTTTAGATCTGGGTTACAATTAACCGCATATGACTGTAATCTACCTCTAGATTCCAATGCTGAAATTCTTATCTCCAAACTTCAACTCAACAAAGCCAAATCTATCTATATTATCTGCATCTATATACCTCCCGGTAATAACAATACCACCCTAGAAAACATTATTTGCTGGCTATCTCAACACCTGCCACAAGAAACCATTATCCTAGGAGATACAAACATTGACTGGAATTCCTATAGCAGCAGCCTTCCTACCACCCACATTAACCTATATGGCTTTTCACAAACCATTACCTCTCCTACCAGGATAAACAAATCTAACAAGAAAGAAAGAAAGCACATTAAATTGGATTCTAATAAATAGCCATCCTCAGGTTTATGAATCTGGAACCCTCCCTGATGATATAAGTGACCACTCACTTACCGACATCATCAGGCACAAAGCCATAGCTCCCATACCAACCACTATCAGAAATATTAGATCCAAAAAGAACTTTAACCCTGACCTGTTCCAAAGTGAACTAAGAGCATGAAACTGGTCTCCCTTAAGTTACCTCCCTCTAGGAGAAGCTGTTAAATACTTCAATTCTAACTTCCTAGCCATACTTGACCACCATGCACCAACCCGTTTGAATAGAATCAAGACCAAATCCGCCCCATGGCTTTCTAAATAAACCAAATATAAAATTCATCTCAGAAATAAATAGTGGGCCAAATGGAGAATGACTAAGGACCCTGTAGACCCACAAAATTTTAGACAGCTAAGTAATGACGCTAAGAAAGCTATACTGTCAGATAAAAGAAACTACTACCTACAATTTCAGCAGACTAATCAAAGCAACCCAAAAAAAATCTGGGCTAGTATTAACTAACTACTGCATCCCAGTCAATCCACTATTCCAAATCCACTAAATACTGACCAGGAAAATCCCATGCATACTGCCAATGCCTTTAATACTTTTTTCACTGATGCAATCCATACACTGGCTAGCCAGCTATCCCCCCAATAGCTTCACTGTTCCTTCCTTTAACAAGCCCACCACCTTCTTTTTCTTTCCAGCCGGTCCCAACTACACATATTCTAACCATCATCCAAAAACTAAAACCAGGCTCTCCTTCAGCTGACCAACTACCTGCTGAATATCTACAGAAATCAGCCAAGGCTATTGCCTACCCCATTTCTATTCCTATAAATAGAACTATTACTGAAGGTCACATCCCTAGCATATGGAAAGTCTCCCGTATTATCCCCCTCCATAAAGGTGGAAACTCCACTGACTTCTCCAACTATCGTCCCATAGCCCTTCTTTCTCATTTGGCAAAGATCATGGAGAAATTTATCCATAGGCAATCACTTGACCACCTAATCCAAAATAACTTACTTTCTAGTTGTCAACATGGTTTCCGACCTTCCCACAACACAACCACAGCCCTCTTTTCCTTTACTGATTACATTAACAAAAGTCTCAACCTTAATTTGCTTTCCTCTGCATTATTTATCAACCTATCTAAAGCTTTCAATATGGTTAATCACCAAATTCTCATAAATATCCTTAAATCCCATGCATACTCTCTCTATAAAATGGTTCCAGTCCTACTTAGATAAAAGACAACAAGCTGTGCTTTGGCATAACACTCTTTCTTCCCTCCTGCCTGTCAACCTTGGTGTCCCTCAAGGGTCCATAGTAGGACCTCTTCTTTTCTCCATATTTATCAATGACCTCCATCTAGCAATCCCTCAAGCTACCTGCATACAATATGCAGACGACTCCACTCTTATATGCTCTGCCATTTCCACTTCTGACCTTCACTTCCTTACCCAGAAAGTATTTAACACAGTTGAACAATAGTTCGCACAGCGATGCCTTCTCTTGAACCCCCATAAAACTATACTACTCCTTTTCAATCCTACTCTTAAGTCCTCTCCTATTGATTTTTCTATCACATCCACTAGTGGCACCATTATATCTCCTGACTCCACTACCAAACTACTAGGAATCACCATTGACAATAACCTTAACTTTGACGTCCACATCAACAATACCATAAAAACTGTCAATAAAAAAGTGTCTCTCTCTCTACAGGATTAAACCCTTCCTTTCACCTACTGCCAGAAAACTTATTGCACACACTCATCTAATCTCTACTCTTCTCTATGCCTCACCCATTTTTACTAACCTATCTAAGAATAACCTCAACATGATGGAAATCTCCTATAATAACATAGCCAGATTTGCTACTGGCAACCCTTTTAGAACCCACCATTGCCTTAACTTAAAGCAGCTTGAATGGCTGGAACTACAGAATCTGATTAAATACCATAAACTCACTATCTTTATCAACTTACCAAAACTCCTACACTAACTACCCTCATAACCCCCTACAATAACTTGAAGTCCTTGCGTTCTTCTCAGAAATTTCTGGTAAACACTTCTAAATCCAAAAAAAGAGCTGGCGATTCTCTCTTCTCTAATTCAGTTGGAAAATCCTGGAACCTTCTCCCTAGTGACCTGTCCTCACTTTCCCTTATTGCACTCTTCAAAAAAAGATTGAAACTTCACCTCAGAACACATTGGATATGCCCCTGTACTAAGCCGGACTAGTTACCTACCGTAACCTAAATATCCTCTGCTTACCCTAAACTTTTCATTAACTGTTTCCATTTACATCCTTAGCCACTTGTTACCTCTTTTTCCTTTTCTTTCTGTTTAACTCTTCCTCTGTGGATACTTTCAAAGGGAACTCTCTTTATCATGTTATTATAAAATAAACTGTCTCCCATTATTTTGTACTGCACCTATATGTTGTAGTTTTCCTACATTTTTCTCTGCTATGATTTCTGTCCTTATTGTATAGTTCTGTGTTAATCTGAAATGTCCTCTGTATATACAAAAATAGTGTCATTTTATTTGCTGTGTTTTACTGAATGTACCTTGGAGCTTATCTCCCCGGGCCTCTACTGAAAATGGACATATATCCAGTTAGACCAGCCCGGTTAACAAATGTAAAATAAATAAATAAATAAAAATAAACATTTACTTCAGTAAAGCAATGAAAGAGACATTAATGTATTAGGACTTTTGGCATCGCATCAGATATGTTGTAGAGAACTGTCTACAAACTATTTTCACTCTTGTTAGTTCCTTCCATTGGGATCTGGCTTCTATTTTAATAATCCATGCTTCATGAAGGACAAAGTAAAGTCTGAAAACTGGGATTCACCTTACATTTCATTAAGAATAATTTTGGGTGATGTTACATCATCATATTGACAGAGCACAGCATTATCAAGTCATCAATATATGCACCATTTGTGCTACCAGGACCTGATATTATCCTCAGCCAAAAGCAAAGCGTCCATCTCTTTCCCAAATAGAGAAAAGTAAATGGTCATTCATGCCAGTGTACCATGAAGGGTCTGGAGTCAATTCCCAAGGATGACAGTCCTTTTCTCTGATAGCATTTATCCATTTCACATCTGTGCTAAAGGGATGGGGTAATATTCTTATTCAAAGGAAAGTAGTACATCTCCTTCATAAAAGAGAAGTGGTCATATCTGATGTTCTGTTCATTCTCCCTCAACAAATGGGTTACGGATCCAATCCCGGGATCTGAGTATGTTGCATACTTCAATTTTTGTTTCAATTTTCAAGCTCCTTTCTCCACCCACAATGCTCTAGTCCTTCCCCAGTACCTCAGAGCTTGTTTGTTACCAAAGCAGTCACACATAGGATCATTGTCTCTCAGCAATTTTTCAGGTATTTCAATTTTTTTATAAGTAAACTTCTTGGGCAGTTCTTCCTTGCTCTCTTTACTATAATCCTCCCTGTTGGTCTTCAATTTTAAGGCATCAGGATATTTTCATATAGCAATTTCTTAAATTTACCATGGGTGGCATTTTCTATTTCGGTATTTTTTTCCTTCCTGCCCTAAGGATAATTCTTAATTACATTGTTGGTAATTTTTTGTGTGTATACAGATATATATATATATATATATATATATATATATATATATATATATATATATATATATGTATGTGTGTGTGTGTGTGTGCATGTAAGTACACACACACACACACACACACACACACACACACACACACACACATATAAAATCTTGAATCTTGTTAAATTATTTCATTTTTTCTTTGATGTACTGTCATGGCTGACAAGCCAATAGGAACTTCTGTTGGGCAAAAAATAAATCGCTAACTCACATGTCCACAAGGAATGTGTCTATTGAATAGGAGCAGCCCATCCAAATACAAACTGCTCAGTGTGTGCAGCTTTTAATATGAGAGCTGTAGTTGACAGACACAGTAAACTTATTCTTAAGGGTTTCTATGTCTGTCAGCTACAGCTCTCATATTGAAAGCTGCAGACACAGTAAACTTATTCTTAAGGGTTTACTTCCTCCCAAAATATCTTCTTCAGGGGTAAGACCAGTAAAGCTCCTTCTGAACATAGGAAGAATTCAATACCGAAGTCTTCCAGGACTTCTTTGGAACTGCCTCATTAAATTTCATATCTGATCTAACTTCTTCGGACTCTGTGATATGAACTCAAGATCCAAAATCTGTGGATCCTAAACCATTGGATCCAATTATCATATCAGCAAGGCCTACAACTCAGACTACAGATCCAAAATCCTGGTGTCCAAAGCCTAGTATGTCCTGCACTCCTACAGCTCATGCCCAAGAGTTTCTTTTGATCCAATCTCCATCAGGCTCCATTCCCCTTTCATGAAAACTCCCAAGAAGGACTTTAGGCCCCAGAAATCCATACCATCCAACAGGTCCTCTAGAAGTCTTTCTGAAGTAGTTGTGGACAGGATAATGCAAAACTTCCTCAGAGCTCAGATCAAGATGGATGTTACCTTGGCTCCATCCCATATTGGAAATATGAGTCTACCTGCTACTACTCACACAGTTTTCACTCCTTGTCTGAACCAGCCTTCGATTTCAGAGCCCCGGGATCTGACAGCTCTGAAAGTTCCAGACCTGGATCCCAACAGAATTAGTTCCTCGACTTTGGCTTTATCCCTGACTAGCTCTGCTCCTATGCCTTCAGATTGGAACAGGTCCCAGATCCAAAGCGTCATGTACTTCATATGTGTGGCTGCAACTTGGGTCATTCCTCATATCTTTATTACTTATTACAAAATGGATCTGGTTTCTAGGGGAAGAGCATCCTTAAGCTGCACTGTGCTCACGAATATCCTTCCTCGGAGTACACCCAGGATTTTAGGGAGCTGGGGACTCTGCCCCAACTATTGAGGATTGAATGAGAATTGACATCAGATAAAAAAGTTATGTACTCATCACACCATCAGTGTTATCCGTTTTTCATTCTTCCTCAACCCCCCCCTTCCACCAACCCTCAACATTTTTCACAATTGATTTATGGAAGAAGAAGAATTTATAAGGGCACCAATGATGTCCTTTCTTTCACTGTTGCAGTCTTCTTTACATCTGGGATTCCCTGCCAAGGGTAGACCAACATCTGGCCAGTATACCATAGCCTAATGTTGCTTTAAGGTACACTAAACATCACAAGTATGCTCCTCGCACAGTATAGGGCATAAAGGTGATGTCTGGATGTACATTCCTTACACTCGTTTGCTGCCAATCCAAATGCATCCATTAATCATTGGTCTGAATGCCTACATCCGTTATCTGCAGTTGGAATGCATTTTTGTTCCCTGGTTGAATGCCTGTGCCTGTTGCTAAAGTCCAAGCTGTAGCAGATAAGTACCCCGTTGTGTTTTGTTTTTTCCCTTGGCTTTTTTGTTCCTGCTAAAGTTAATGTCATCCAGGAAGGGTAAATGCTAGTGCCGTAGATAGCTTCTCCATATAGTCCACCACGACGAGTGTCTCTTTTGCCTAGGAGCTTTGCACAACCATACAGCCTGTTCGATTTGTCAGGCTTTTGTACCAGAAACCTTTTGTAGTAGGTTGTCTTCCCTTTAAAGATACAATGTAAGGAACTTCCCACCACGAGTGTCTGCCATTAAGAAAGAAGAAGGTGAAAAAGGCAAGACTGGAATCTTCTGATGTTCAGCTTATGTTGGGTGCTTCTCCTGAAGTTGCTGAGAACCCTAAGGCTTGCTTGGTTGTGTTGTCAGATGCCTCTGCCATGACCGAGTTGGAGGGTGGCGAGGATCTGGTGCGCAGCATGTCCAAAGAGGCTTTGCAGACATCCATTTTTTACATTCAGGGGGAGCCACAGCTGAATCATTATGATGGCCCTGGGGGGGGGGGGGGGTCCACAGATTCTCATTAGGGAAGAGTTTCCTACTGTGATTATTGAATGCCATCCTGTGTCTATGCCTTCAAAGTTTTATAGGGTGGCTGTTATTTTAAAGAAGAAACAGAAAACTAAGCATGTTTCTCCCACTCGTACGGATCCACAGAGTGAGTGGTAGGCCTTTACTCAGGGGTTGTTTAATGCTTTAATGGCAGTAAAACCTCCTTAGTGTTCCTGTTCCTGTTCCTCCTTGGTCCTGTAGTCCCATTAAAAGTACCAGAGAACAGGCTGCGTCTGAAGATGAGTCGGCTTCTGAGGAGGATTTCTTGGCTTATTCCACTCATATTCCTTCTCCTTTGGACAGTGGGTCAGAGGAGGAGGAGTGTAACAGTCCTGATCCTCCTTTTGAAGAAATTTCCTTCTGGGACACAGTTTCTAAGATGATTGATTTTTTTAAATGAGATTTTGATCAGGATTCTGACATCCATAGGAAGTATTATGAGTTGCTGCAGATGGATTTCCCAATAACTTTTGCTATTCCTCCTGCTTTGTTTGATGTTTTTTTCTAATGCCTGTAAAGCTACTGATTCTCTGCACCTTGATCCTAAAAAAAGCTGATAGGCTTTATAGGGTGCTTGAGTATTTTAATTTCTTGTAGAAATAATGTTCTGCTGATCCTTCAGTGGTGTCTGTAGCCTTTGACAAGCCTTTTCATTTGCTTCCTTCATCCAAATAACTGCCTTCTGATAAAGACAGTAAAACCAGGGGATGTCTAGGTAAGAAGGTTTACACTTTTGGTACTCTGGCATTTTGGGCTATTGATTATCAGACTCATTTGTCCAGCTATGTTTTGGCTCTTCATTCTCAGGACAGTCAGCTTATTTCCAATCTCCCTGACTCTGAGGATAAAAGTTATGCTCTTTGGATGGGGCTTCATCTCAAATGGTTCGCCATTCTATTCAGTATAGCTATGCAGCAGCAAATGCTTCTTCTACTGCTGCTGCTGCTTTCAGTTATATTATGATAAGTTATTCTTGGCTTAGGCTTCAGGCTTTACCTGATGACATCAATGCTAAGCTGATGTGTACTCCTGTTGATAATAAACTTTGGTTTGGGGAAGCAGCTGCTGGGTTGTTTAATTCTCTTTAGGGTAAAATGAAGACCTTACAGGAAGTCAAACATGTTTGTTTTTGTTTTAAGAAATATCAGGGAGATGTGAATGAACTATTAAACTCAATAAAATCTTATCTCTCAGTTGTGAAGGAAGGCAAAGACAGAATGTCTACTGGAATAGTTTTTCCCTATGGTTTGTCCCTGCAGGAGCAGTAATTGTTTTATGACATCCTGAAAACTGCACCCAATCTGAGTAATACTCTGTTTCACATGAGGGTGAATAAATCCTGTCTAAACTTCAAAAGGACTACTGTGGGAACCTAGAGTCATGTGACCAGAGATGTGGTCATTCTGTTTAGTCATCCTGGATATTATATTTTAGATATTACTAGGGGAAATCTATGAGTATAGCATAGTCTGTGTTGAGGCCTGACTCTGGAAGGATTATGCACCATCATCTGCCTTGCTTGCTATTGAGTAAGTTGTTAGAAAACAGTATTGTTTAGAGCAGTCAGGTATATTTAGCAAGATTAGTTTATTTCTGTTTTTCTTTACTGCCTAAGACTGTTCAACGATTATTTAAATATTTCTTGTGAAGAGAACTCTGTGTTTACTGTACATATATAGTTAGTATTTTCATGTCTTGTTTATTGTTAAATATATTTAAACCTTTTATTGTGGTTGGTCCTTTTAGAAAATATTCAAACTTTGAGACTCCTTATACTTACTTATTTCATGTGACTGTGTGGGATGTCTCTGAAGGCCTACGCTGTCTTGGACAAAATACTTCTGTTTGTATTGATATTAATATTGCACAGTATTGATTGGATATCCTTTGTAAGGGCCTTAAAGTAAGTGATTAAATAGGGTGACTGGTGGCAGTGATTGAACAACCTTATAGTCTGGGAAGAGGGGGCACAGTGAGTAAACTTGTGCCAGCCTTGCCCAGATTTTTTTGAGCTACTTGGGGCAGGGACATGAAGCAGTTTGACAGAAGGGGTGCTGGAGGACTTGGCTTGGTCACTTGGCTGAGGACTTGAGCCTGTAGCTGTGCTAGTGGGGAGCCTTACTGGGGCCTTGGAGGGATACAAATATAAAGCAATCCAGACCCCGGGCTGAGTGTTCTCCTAGTGTGCTCCTAAGGGAAATTGTGTTTGATGCAGAGAGATCTGCATCTGTAAATACTGTATCTATTTTCCCCAATGTGAACATTCCCTCACTGGTGTCAGTGGACAGGATTGAGGACCATCATAATGGCATCCTTACCTTCTGCAAAATCCTTAAAACTCATTTCCTTTCTCTAAACTCTTCTTCCTCTGGCCTCCATTACAGCCAGAGACTTTCTTAGAGTTATGGGGTTTATTCCTATACCCCTTCTGACCAGAGTCCACATGAGGAAGTATCAGTTGTTTTTGAAGTCAATTTGGTTTCTACATGCTCATCCTTCGGTGTTTGTTGTTTCTCTTGTTCCCTGAGTGAAGAAGGAACTTCTCTGGTGGATTCAGCAGTTGTCTTTAAATCCAGGACTTACCTTTCAGCCTCCGCTTTCAGCTCAGGAACTGTTTACAGATGCTTCAGACATGGGATGAGGAGCTGCTTTTGGCTCCCAAGAAGTACAGAGAGGATGATCACCTCTTCAGCAGAAGGAGAATATCAGTGTCAAAGAGATACAAGCTCTTATGTTGGCTCTGCAGGCTCTTCATCCTCTCTTTTTCTACAGGCCCTGTCAAGGTATTCACATACAGTAACACAGTGATGTGGTATGTAAACAAACATGGAGGAACAAGAACTTATCTTCTTTGCCAGATGACACAGTTTGGGATGCTGGTGTCAGGTATCAAGTGACTCTTCAGGCAGTTCATATCCCTTCAGAGTTAACATTATAGCCAACACTGAGCAGAGCCTTATCTCAGTCCCAGCAATGGATGCTTCACAGGGATGTGTTTATGGACATTGTCCACCAATGGTGTACTCCAGAAGTAGTTTGGTTTGCCTATACTCTGAACACACAGCTTTCTTTGTTTTGTGACATAGTCCCAGGTCCTCTGGTGTGGCAGTGATATGCTGTCTATTTTATTGGGAATGGGATGTTTCTGTATGGATTTCCTCCCCTTCCTCTCATTCGAATAGTCCTGTTCAAAATAGAACTGAATGCTCCCAAAGTCTTGGGGACTCCATTTTGACCCCGACAGCATTGGTTCCCTGTTCCTCTATCATCACAAGTCACCTCACAGGGTGGGCCTTCTCAAACAAGACGTAGGATCTCTCCTCCATCCCCACCTGTCCTCTCTTCAATTGACAATGTTGGAGATAGTAATCTGATTCCTCATAGACACCTATTTTTTGTGGACATGCTATGGCTCCTGCAGTAGGGCTGAAAGCCCAGTACTAGGAAATCCTTCTTATCCAAATTTATTTATTTATTTATTTATTGACATTTGTTAACCGGGTTAGTCCAACTGGGATTTTGTCCCATTTTCAGTGGAGTCCTGAGGAGAAAAGCTTCAGAAAATACAATATACGATTAGAGTACAAGAAAACAAGTATTACAAACAATAATAGCAAATAATAGAAATAAGCAACTACATGTGAAGATTACAATTGAACAAAAAAATAAATTACAATTTTTTTTCTCTCTTTCTTTCTTCTCAGGACAAAATTCTTTGTTAATGTACAATGAGGGAGAGACAAGAGTGTCAGTGGGATCAACTGAGAGTGATGTGAGTGTGGGGGGAGGGAGAGCTAAGTAGGGTCATAGCAGGGACAGGTTCTGGAGTTGAATAAATGTGTCTTCAGTTCTTTTTTTAAATAGTGGAGTGTGAGAGATAGAGCATATGTCCAGGGGAAGTTTATTCCAAGCTTGGGCCACAGAGTGTTTGTAGAGGTGCTTACCTACAGACCTATTAGGGTGCTAGATATCGAGCAATTGCTGATTTGAGGTGCGGAGAGATTGAGAAGTGGTATAGATAGAGACTAGGAGAGATAAAGATGGACAGCAAGAGGGTTTAAAGAGCATAGAGTGCAGCATGTGAAATTGGTAGAGATGTAGTAGTTGTGGGAGCTCCAGCCATTGTAGAGACTTTAAGGCAATACAGTGGTATGTGTTGTTTGGGGAGTTAGTGATGAATCTGGCTATTTTATGGTAGGTTTGTTGAAGTTTGTTCACGGTAGTTGTTTGAATATTTGTGAGAACTGGGGCGGCATAGAGGAGAAAGGGGAGGAGAAGTGCTTGTCCAAGGGTGAGTCTAGCCTCAGGGTGAGGTATTTTCTGTTCTGATGTAGGAGACCTAGTTTCTGATGGATTTTCTTTATGCATTGCTGTATGTGTTGATTGAATTGTAGTTCATCGTCAATGATGATCCCTAAGAGTTTAGTGTGGGTGTCAGTTTGGATGGCTGTATTGTTACAAGACTTAATGACAAAGGAAGATCTATGATGAGCAAGAGAATGGGGCAGGAAGAGCAAGAGTTTGTTTTTTTTGGGATTGAGGATTAGTAAGTTTTTTGAAAGCCATTGTTCAGTGGAAAATAGAGCTTTTTGAGTTAGAGTGTGTGGGTCAGAGATGTTGTCAGCTGTAGAAATAATAGTGAAGTCATCAGCGTATTGTATGAGAGATGACTGATTGCAAGAGGTGAAGAGGTCATTGGTGAAGATGCTGAATAAAAGGGGACCTAAGATGGAACCTTGTGGAACACCAGTAGAGATAGGCAGGAAAGGAGAATAGGAGGAGAGCCATTTGACTGATTGTTGGCTTCCAAATAGATAGCTAGCAAACCAGCTGAGGGTGGAGGAGGATAGGTGAAAGTTTGCAAGTTTAGATAGAAGTAAAGGATGGGATACTGTATCAAAAGTTTTGGAGAGGTCTAGAAAGAGACAGGAGGTAGGTTTATTATTGTCCAGGGATTCTGCAATGGTGTGGGCGAAGGAGAGTAGAGCAGTAGTTCTGCTGTGATAGGGGCGGAAACCATGTTGAGTAGGGGTGAGTAAGTTGTGATCGAGGAGGTGATTAAGAAGCTGTGTATGGATACCTTTTTCTAGTATCTTAGATAGGGGGGATAGAATGGCAATAGGTCGACAGTTGGAAGGGTCAGTGGAGTTGCCTCCTTTATGGAGAGGGGTAGTGTAGAAAGATTTCCAAAGAGTAGGAACAGTAGATTCTAGCATAGATCTATTAATTGATATAGTCACTGGGTAGGCAATAGAGTCAGCTGCAAGTTTTAGGAAGGTAGGAGGCAATTTGTCAGTAGAGAGAGAGCAGGGTTTGAGTTTGAGCAGTAGAGATTTGATGTAAGAAGTCGCTGGAAGGAGAAAAAAGTGTTATTGGGGTGGATGTTGGGTCTGGTAGGGAGTAGGAGTTAGGTTGAGAGGGTAGGAGATTCTGGATGGAGGAAATGGAGTGGGAATTAAGTAGGGTAGCTGTTTCCTCCGGATTCGAGTTTAGGTAGGGGGATGGGTTAGAGGGAGAGCCTGGGTAAAGGATGCTATTAAGTGTTGACCAGAATTTCCATGGGTTAGATCTATGTTTATGCTGGCCTGAGCTATAAAATGATTTTTTGTCTATAATTGTCTGTTTTTTGGCAAGATTACATAGTTGTCTGTATTTGAGAAGATGAGGAGTTTGTTTAGTTTTGATCCAGGCTTTCCAGACACTGTCTCTTTGTTTCATGATGGTCTTAGCTTCTTTTGAAAGCCAGGGGGCATGATTAGATTTTACTCTGATCATCCTAGAGGGGGCTAGGAAGTCCAGAGTATTCAGAAAAATGCTATTAAAAGTGTCAACGGAATCATTCAGGGGAAGTTGTCTAAGGATGGACCAGTCAATGTTTTGTAGAAGTGAGTTAAACTGTGAAGAATTAAATGAGGATAGTTTCCGACAATCTCTAAAAAGGTGGGGTTTAAGAGTATGTGGGTAATATCTTAGGATAGAGGTAGGGAGATGGTCACTAAGGGAGTCTGGTAGGGATTTGGACTGGTGGTAATGTTGAGGGGAGTTGGTAAGAATCCAGTCTACTGTGGAGCTGGAGGTTGAGTTTTTGTGGAAACGAGTGGGGGTAGAAATTAGTTAGTGGAAATCATGAAGGTGAATACTAAGTAAGGGAGAGTCAGTAGAAAGTTTTGACCAGTCTATATTGACATCACCAAGGATGAGTGTTTTATAAGGTATGTTGAGAGAGAACCAGGATAATATGTTTTCGAGAATGGGTACATTGTTGCCAGGAGGAATATAGATGGAAGCGATAGCAAGTTTTTTGTGAGGATTCAGATGAAAGTTTAGAATGAGGAGTTCAGCAAGGTGGAAGTTAGGAATAGGTGTGAGGTGTGGTGAAAGGTTAAGGCCGTTAGAGTAGAGGATGTCTTTTTTTTAGTGCCTGCCTCGTAACCTGAACCCACTTACCGTGGATGTTCCTTAGTTTCTCTTTTATCTGTTTGAGTTGCTAAATGCTGGTTTGGCCCATCAGTTAAGAACCCGTTATCAGCTATCTTTGCTTGTCTGCCTTAATCTCCTCTTTCAGCTTGTAGATTTCAGGCTAAACAATTTCTAAAAGGTGTCCTTCATAGGAGACCTCCCAGGAAGCTTGTTCCCTCTCCCTGGGATCTTAATTTTGTTTTGGAGAAGTTGAATCTGGATCCTTCGGAGCCTGCTGCTTCAGCTACTTTGCAGCATTGTTCTTACTTCTGCCAAACAGATGAGTGAAGTACATGCTGTTATGGCTTGTCCTCCTTTTTTAGTATTTCATAAGGACAGGGACGGGTGTCTTTACATAGTAAGCCTTTTTTATGCATAAGGTGGTTAATGAGTTGTCACTTAATCAGTCTATTAGTTTTCCTACTTTTTTCCCCTATACATAATCTGCCAGTGAGAGGATGCTGCATACTTTGGATGTCCATAGGCAACTCAGATTGTATTGGAATAACAGTAAAGGGGGGAGGAAGGAAAAGTGCATTCCCTCTACAAAGCCTCCTGGCTATGTCCATGTATTACTTAACTTAAGCTATTCTATCCCCTCCCCTACTTACCTATGAACAACTACCAAGCTATTCACTGTTATGCCCTACAGTACTAAAATTCTAACAGCTATTTTATTTTTCCATACTGAATGTATCTCCTAATCCTTGCTATTTGTAATGTATCTAATTGCCGAAAAATGTTCCGACTGTCTCTATAGTTCAATGTGAATATCTGATTGAAGTATAATGTAATGTGTTTTGTTTTTTCAATCTGGAGCTTTTCTCCCCGGGCCTCCACTGAAAATGGACCTAGTGCAGTCAGAATTTCACGGTCAAAAAATGTAAAATAAAAAATAAAAATAAAAAAAATAAAGGTACTAGAAAATCTGATCAGTTGTTTGTTTGTTTTTTTTTTTTTTTTCATCGTAGGTCAATAGGATTAGCTGTATCCAAGCCAGGAATTTCTGATTGGATTTCAAAGGCTTTTTATTTTTGTTACACTTTTCATGGCAAGAGCCTTTCTTGTTCTGTGAAGGCTCATTCAACTAGAGCTGTGGCTTCTTCTGGTGCTTTTTTCAAGGGGTTGGATACTAATTCTAGTCTTGAAGCTGCTGCCTGTACTTCTATGCATACTTTTACAAAATACTACAAATTGGATGATGTGTGCAGAGGTAGAGATGGTTTTGTTACAGCCATTCTTCATGGCTTTGTAGAGGGATGCACTGTTCCTTCCTCCTCCCAGGTTTGTTCTTGAGCTTTGGCAGTCTCCCACATGGAAGGAATACTGCAACAGTGAATGGAAGGACATAGTACAGTTGTGTAAAATCTGACCATAACAATATATGTCCTTTCCTTCACTGTTGCAGTATTCTCCCACTACCTCCATCCCCCAGTCCTCCTCCTGCATGGATGTACAGTTTAGATCATGGAGTTTATTACACTGGTCTCCTACTGGGGCAGTCAGTTCTGAGAAAGCTATATACAGACATCACCACTGTGCCCTGTGCCAAGCGAAAAGCATACTTGTGAAATTCGGCATACCTTAAAGAAACAGTAGGCTTTTGTATACTGGCCAGACAGACATCGAAGGCAACCCTTGTCTTCTATCAGGATGTTATGGTAATATTTCTGACATTATGTCAACCAGCAAACAAGGTTTGAGGTATATTAGGGTTGGCACCCTATTGGTAAGGGAGGAGCTCAAGAGCTTTTGGTAGCCACGAGCTACAATAATGAATGAAAATGGTCAGCAGAGATGGAATGTCATGGTGAGTAAATGGTCAGAGATGGAATGTCATGGTGAGTAAATGGTCAACAGAGATGGAATGTCATGGTGAGTAAATGGTCAGAGATGGAATGTCATGGTGAGTAAATGGTCAGAGATGAAATGTCATGGTGAGTACAATAACTTATTTTTGCTTATTAATGGCCAAAAAGTCAGGGGACATTATACCGGTATTGGTGCTAAGCAGACTAAATCCAAATGGTCATGGTCCAGTCCATTGTGCCATTTCTTAGCAATTACCATCGGATGTCCTCCCTAGATCTTCAGGATGCATATTATCAAAGCAAAACTGGACAGGCAATCCTGTAGACACTTACACTCTCAGATGGGAGCCAGTCATTACCAATTCAGACTCCTGTCCTTTGGACTCAACACAGCCCCCATTTGTTAACCAGGTATGTCAAACTGAGCATGTGCCCTTTTCCAACGGACAGATGGTGAGAAAAGCTGCATACATCCAGCACATGTAAAGAGAGTGACAACATCCTCCTTTCAATGGAATAGTGGACCTAACATAGGCAAAGCAAGAGATATGGGACAAATAAGAAAGGTCCTATTCTTCTTCAGTAATAATGCCTCTGATTCACCCAAAAACCACATAGAGGAAAAAAATAAATATTATACATTTGAAGAAAATAGTTATAACCATGATTAAAGAAAGTAGTCTACACAAAAGAGGATGTATCCCCTACTACATGTTAAACCAATCACATAAGTGATGAACTTGTTAATCTCCCAAAACAGTCACCAAAAATAAGCTGATCTCTGGTTTCAAAGCAAGTGCATTCTATTTGCTCCGAGGCTTCCTGTTCATTCAGCTGTTAGTTTGTATTTTCACTGAAATACTCAAGCAGGACTTAGATTGCAATCCAGGAGGGTTGGTGTGTTACTATTAGTAATCACAAGCATGCAGTTCTCTTTTTTTTTTTTTTTTTTTTTAATGTTATACTTTGTATGGTTTGTTTTAGTACTTAAAACTCTGGCCTTACAGGGTAGGTAACTGCCCGTTCACTTCTGTGGTATGGGAATTGTTTTCCAATTGTTAGTTGTCGGGGGAGGGGGTTCACAGGACTGGCCTGTTTTTATTGGTGGTGTCATGTAGAGGTAATGGGCAAGTGTTTGACGGTTTGCAGGAAAACAGTTTTTAGCTTTTTTTTCTTTATTTAAGGTGACAATCATTAGTGTGTGTCTGTGTGTTTGAAAAGTTAAACTATCTTAAAGTTCTACTTCCTTTAGCATGCAACTTTATATGTATCCTTCAGTGGAGTCTAGCTGCTCAGTAGTCTATTTTTCAACAACTCTTATCTCTACCAATCAAGCTTTCAACAATATGCAAACACCACATTCAGTGGTGGATCCAGTCATATGATATTTACTTAGGTGTAGCCTTTGTTTTACCACCCCCAATAGCTACATCAAATATGTAAACCTCCCAATTTGTGAGCATTACCTGGGAAGAATGGTCAAAGGCATGTGGTCCTCCAAGAGACCAATTCACATATCAGCAACCTGAAGATGAGAGCAGTCATAGCTTTGCAGGAATTTTATGATGCTGTTCCTCTAGGGCCTGTTGTGATTCAAATCAACAACAAGTCTGTAGTTTGATACATCAACAAGCAAAGAGGAGCCCGTTCTTAACCCCTCTGCTGAGAAGGTATGAGAGTGTGGCAATAGGCGATCTCCAACCGCTTTTTATCTGCAATGTACATTCAGGACAATCCAACATACCAGGGGAGAAACTCAGCAGGTTCAATTTACTACCTCATGAGTAGTCTCTCATTCAGTGGTGTATAAATTTTTCTGTCATTGAGGCCGTCCTTGCTGTGACCTCTTTTTTTCTTCCACAGCAACAAGGGCAACGGGTATTTTGCACTGACCCACATTTGGCCATCCAATCTCCTTTATGCTTATCCCCCACTTCCTTTGTTCCTCAAATTTCTACAGAAAACATTTATGTTGGACTTCCAAGATGGCTGCACAATAAGTAGCAGCTTAACTCCAGGTCTTCTAGTATGAAAACAGAAACTCAACAGAGAAGGCCAGTAGACTTTTAATTTTGGGTAAATATCAGTAATGGCTGAGTAGTGTACTGCCTGGATGCCAGGAAAAAAGAAATACAGAGCATCTGGAAAAGAATCAGCTACAAAGAGTGAAGAAGATACAATGACTGTGGAAAGTGCTGCAGCTGTTCCACAAAAAGCAATGAAGCCTCCAGACATGATTTCCAGCTACCTACAGGAACATATAAGAGAACTGCACACAGACGTGTAAAACAAACAAAGGATAATAGAGTATATTAACACAAACAATACAAGGCCTTAAAAATTGGAAGAAAGTGTAAACAAATATTCAGATGAGGTGATAAAGCTGCAAAACTGCAGAGTTTTTAATGAAGATAGCAGTGGCTGAATATGAGACTGCTTAGAAAGAGATTTCTAAGAGATTTGCCCTTTATGGACACAGAGACATGTGACCCACATTTACAAAGTGTAAGTTTGATATTGTAGAAACAATACTTAAGAGCATCGGGGGGGGCAGTTAGGAAACACAGGTAGAGAAAAGGGAGCTCATTTGGCAGCTCAGGATGAATGCCATGTCAGTTTTTAGTTTAAATAAGCAGACCTCATTGACACCAATACTGAAACTATTATCAGCTGATGTATAAATGAAGAGAAATAACTAAGCAAAACATTACAAGGTTTATTTGGATCCCTACTTTAAAAATGGAGTTTGAGAAGATAACTTACAGAATGATTAAAATGTTTATTGTATACAACTTGCATGATTGTTTGCTATTTACTTTTTAACTGTGATTAACACACAATATATAAGGGTTGGCTAGAAATACCTATTTACTACTTTTTTTATTCATTTGTTTTATAACCTAATACTTTACAGGATGTTTTAGGCTGGTTGATATCTGTTGTCTTGTAACTTGTGGTAAAATGCATGTTATATGGTTAAATGTAACATTGTCTGTTTAAAACTTTCAAATGTAGGATCAATTGAACAATAACATGACTGCATGATTTTTAAATATAAAGAGGTGTTAGATGTAAGTAAAATGGTTGTGAAGAAGTCCATGGTTAAGTAGACAAAAGTGTTTTTATGTAATTGGCAAGTCTCCATTTTATGTGACATCCGGAGTCTGTATTTTTATTCATTCCAGTGACTAACAGTGTATAGTATATAACATTTCTACCTGTTCACCAGAGTATGCATGTAACACAAAAGCTGGAACTAGACATAGTGGGACTTGTGATGGCCTCTGAACCCTAGGCGAGTACTGAAGGAGCCTCAATCCTCACCACTGACACCAGTGAGAGGTGGCCACTACAAACAGTAATGGATTTATTCATTATTTTGAAATTCAGCTGTTTGCACCAAGCAGAATTTCTTGTAATAGTATACAGAACATGATCTAGACCTGGGAATGGGCACTGTGTTTCTCTCCAGACCCCAAACAAAACTTGACACTGACGACTTTGGAGCACTGTGTCCCAGCTGTAAGCAGCTGACACACCCACACTAGTTTTTTTTATTTTATTATTGTCATGCACACATGCACACACAGTCTTGGGAAAGGCTGGCAGAGATTTACTAGATATGCCACTCTGCCAAGACTATAAGGTAATCATGCTGACACCAGTCAGCTACTCTAAAGCTTTTGCAAGGGTATCCAGTTACTGAGTAAAAGTAATCGTAATACAAATGGTATTGTGTGACCAAAGCAAAAAGCTTTGCAGGGTGGTCACAGTGTCACTAAAATAAGCATAAGCATTCTCAAGATATAAAAACATTCTCTAAAAGACCAGCCACAATGAAAGGCATAGAAAAAATGTAATAATAGCTAATAAAATAGAAAACATCAAAATACTGAATATCTAGTTACAGGAATGGACAGAGTTTTAATCACAGGTACTATAAGAAATAACACAGTGGGATGATTTACATAGATACAGGAAAACAATACTTAACTAATCTCACTATATTTTCCTGTCTAAGAGGTGTTCCCTATTTAACTGAAATAATTCAGCAAGGCAAAATGAAGTGCTGGGATGCTTTCTTCCAAAAGGCAAGATGATGATATTTTACCTGACTAACTGCAATAACTGTCAAAGATCTTTACTTGTCATGTTCCAAAAAATCAAAACAAAAAAAAAGAAGAAAAGATATAAATGGAAATGTTTATAGAAGAAGTAAATATGCCAAGGTTAGAGGTAGATGAGGCTCAGTAATAGTTAGGATAGGAGTTGATGAGATAACTGTTGTGGTATATAACCAGTCTACAAGAGAGCCCACAGAGATAGATGTTATTCCTGTAGAAGTATGGAAGATAGGAGGGGAAAAACTGATGAAACCTGGAAGGTTTTGTTTAACAGTATTTTAAGAGGAGAAGTACCAACATCATGTAAAAAAGCAGCAGTAGCTGTAATAGCTAAATAAGATAAAGGTCCATGAAATCCAGCTTAATGCAGGCCCATTTCAATACTACACCATGAGTATAAAGTGTCCATGTCTATAATGGCTAAAAGTAGAGCAAAAGTAATGCCAGACATGACAGATAGTAATCAGTGTGGTTTTGTGGAGGGGAGACTAACATTTGAGAACAGTAACAGAACACTGATGATCCAGAGGGAAGCAGAATGCCATTGTTGTTGATGGGTCTTGATTTAGAGAAAGCATTTGGGAGAGTAAGTTTACAGTTTTTGAGCAGGGCAATAGAAGCATTTGCATTTCCTGAAAAAATATGTGGTTGATTTGGAGAATAAATAAGGGATGGGAGGCAAAAAGTAAAGTGGGTGGGGTTGTCTGTGATAATTTATTCTTGAGCAGAGGAACCAGGCAAGGATATCCGCTTTCCCCTTTGTTGTTTGCATTATATTTAGAACCATTGGCAAAGAAAATAAGGGCCTCAGAAATTCAACGATGTAATTGGCCTGTTAGTCCATAAAAGATGTCTCTATTTGAAGTTGATATTTTATACATGACAAAGCCAGAAACAGACATTACAGTGTTGTGGAACATTTTGAGACAGTTTCATATATTTTCTGGATAACAAATCAATGAAACTAAAAATGGAAAAGGCAGTAATGGTAATATATGTACCCAGGTATGAATTGGTTTGACAATATCCATATTTAGGGGGACATGATAAGATGAAGTATTTAGGAGTATGGATTAGAAAGTGTTCTGTTGTGGCAACTGAGAATATGTGGGAAGAAAGAAAGCAAAAGATAATTGAAAAACTGAGAAAATGGAAGCTTTGTTATAGGTATATGGATAGTAAGATATAAAAAGCTGAAATGTGTTTAGTCCCTTTAATCTTTTATCTAGGTTGGCCATATTTGTATCAACCAGAGGAGAATCATGGATAGCAATAATAAAGAGTTGAAGGACTTTATCTGGAAGGGAAAGATGGCAAGAGTCAAGTGGGATAAGCTGATTCTTCTATTGAAACACTGCAGTTTGGGGTTACCCAATTTGAAGTGGTATTTCATAGCTGCACAGCTGAGGCTTTTATACATAGCACAAGCAGAAAACTATAACTCAAAGTAGAAAGGGATGATGAGTAAACAGGGGGGAAGGAGAAGAAACAAGCAGAGACAGATTTTGGATGCAAGCCCTTGAGAAGAATAACAATAGTCATACAGAATATTATATGTATAAAGTATCAGGAAGTAACTGAACAAGGAGATTCTGCCGAGAGGGATGACTGCAATTAGGGACATAGGCAATAGGCATGAAGGGGCTTGAATTTATTGGAGAAAACTGGTAAAAGAACCATAGTAGTGGGATCAAACAACTAGAGAGGGGAAGATGATAAAATGGGAAGATGCCAAGAATTTATTAGACTTTACAGATTGCCTTCCCTATGAAGGATTGATATCAGAGTGTGGCAAAGAGAAAGAACTGTGGGGTGTCCTTAAGGGCAGACCAGCAGTGGTAGATTTTTTAGTACAATGTACAACAGGAGCTACCAGTAAAAAAAGGAATAATTAGTAGAGCATATAAAGTATTGCACAATAACTATAAGAATCAATCAGAGGAGGTTAGAAGGGATTAGGAGGAGAGATTGGATAAGTAATTCATAAAGAAACCATGGGTGGATGCATGTATGTCTCCCAAATATGCCACAAAATATAGAAGATTCAGGATTTCTGTTTGGAAATGTTTACATGGGTAATTTTTATGCCCGAAGTACACTCCAGAGAATGTTACACTGAAATAGACAGCAAGTATTTCAGGTGTGATAGGGAAGCAAGAGGTAACTGGAAACATATTTCCTGGGAGTGAGGTGAGCTGGTGGATTTTTAGGAATTACACCGCGGGATGCAATGTCAGAGATCATGGGTTGACAGACTGGTCTGACGAGGGAGATAACTTTTCTGAGGTATGATACAGAACTGGAATTGCGTACACATGAGAAGGACTTGGTGTGTCTACTTATGGTGGCTGCCAAAAAAGCAATTACTAGGAAATGGAAATCAAAATGTAAAACAACTATAGTAGAAGTAGTGAATATAGTAACAGAGATAAAACAACTAGAACTGAGATCTTTAGAAAAGGTAGGAGCAAACTATATAGGAGAAATGGGAATTGTGGGAATAAGACACACAGGAGATGAATGAGGTTTAAAAGAAGGCAGGGGTTAAATGAGCTAGGTAATGTTTAACTGAAAATGATTGGGTAGATTAGATTAATGATGTATAATGTTTGCAACTGGGATTGAGTCAGTATGGTTTGCAATGTAAAATGGCGGCAACTAGGATTGTGTTGGTGTGGTGTGTTTTCATTTATATCAATGTATGATTGCCTATGTTGTAAGTGATGGCGTAATAAAGATAATAAAGATGTTTCTTGTTAAAATAGGGCAGGAAAGGAAAAAGTTATGTAATGCTGTATAAAATACAGCAATATATGTGAGATATGTTTGTATATGTGAACTTGTTAATACTGTTTGGTTACTTTCATATAAATGTAAATTTGCCTGTGTCAAAAGTGATAATTCAATTAATGTGTTTAAAAAAATTTGGTTGAAGAGCTCATGTTTGCTCCATTATGGTCTCACCAGTTGTGGTTCCCCTTCCTTTTGTCTCATCTTTATTATCCTCCCTGGATACTGGACCCAACTCTAAATTTTCTTTCACACATCTCATGGAAGAGCCATCCCAATATCCTCGCCCTCAAACTAACCACATGGTTTTTCCATTTCCAGTAATAGCCAGACAGCCCAGGCTTCCCTCCCCGGTATGTACCACTTTAATTTCCGTGCAAAAAGACTCCCCCAAAAAGGTTGACAAGAGCAAATGGAAAAGATTTCCCTTTGGGCATTAATAAACAATACTGACCCTTTTACTGCCCCTGTCTCTCATGTTCTTGATTTTCTGGCTGCTTTTTTCAAATATTAAACTACAGATGGCAGCCATATCAGATTTTCATACAGCAGATAAAAATTATTCATTTGATATTGTCAATTTTCTGGTATTCCATGACATGTGTTTGGATCCGATCCTTGGGTCTGACTCGACTGCTTTTTACAACTTGTGGCTATAGCAAACTCTTGAGTTCCTCCCTTACCCATGATGCTGTAGGCCCCTCGGTATCTCAGGTCTGATTTGCAGCTTTCACATATGGATGTGGTCACTGTCAACTGTTGAGCAGTTAGTAGGTTAAAAGAGTTTTTGACTGTATACCTATTCCTTTTTTCATTGTTATATATAATGATAGTTACAAGCTATCCTCCCTTATCCTTACACTTTTTTTTCCGCATATAGTTTAATATCACTGTTGGCATTTTTGTTTCTATCTTTTCCTACCATTTTAGTATTCCAAACTACCAGTGTTAGTAGTTTTTTCTTTCCTTGCCTTTCTAATATAGAAGAACAAGTGAAAAAGAAAACTTTTCTGCCTTATTCTTCTTGCTGTTTACCATAATACCAGAAAAATCTTCCAGTTTCAAATAATATAAAGAGAGATGCCCATGAGTCTTGCACCTATTGCCTGGACTCTGCCTATTTGAAAGTTCTTTGTGAGATTTGTAAATCTCTGAATCCAAACGCTTTAGTAGACTGGAAAAATGAAATAATTCTGAAGAGACTTCTCCCTGAAACCTTTTCAGAATCATGGGCTGGAGCTCAGTCCTCCAAGGCAGGGCAAAAAGAGTTGATAAAAATCAGTCCATGAGCAGTCTGAGACTTGCACTATTTCTTTGGATCCAACATGGAACCAACCCAGAAGATTTTGAAAGGATTAAATCTCAGACCTGTCTGTGATGGCCTGCCTCATTGGATCTGCTTCTCTCTGAGCCAAAATAACTCCCCTAGACCCATTATGCATCCTGTCAGGACCCAGTCCCCTCTGGGTAACCTTCCCACTGTTTAGAGAGCCACCAGCATTCTTGAACTCCCTCCTAAGCTTCTTCCCTTTCTTCCAGGTGTCTTACAGAGGCAGATGTATATAGGATGATGAGTAAATTTCTCTTGGCACAGATACAGATGGGAGTTCTCCCTGTTTCTACCCCTTCAGGTCACCTCTACCACCCTTGGATCTGCCACCCCAGATGTCAGTGTGCCACGTGCCTTATCACTGTACTGCACAGGGACAGTCAGCTTAAAGTCTCTTGGCCGAGCAACATGGTATCCTTATTTCTTCTGCTACTTATCTGGCCACACTTACTGAAGAAGTCCCTAGTAAGTGAAAGTTCAAGAGGAGGCACTTAGACGCCCCTCAGCAGTCAAGCACAGATGATATTGATTTCAGTGAAGGGGAAGGGTCCCCAAGATCAACATCTGATGAGTTCTCCTTTGCAGACATTTTTGGTGGATGTACTGATAACCCTTCCCTTTCCTGGGTGATTCCACCCACTGACGAGCTCATTGAATTGACCTGTCAAGTGGTGTGGAAGGAACCTGATTTTATTGTGCTGATCCCTAAGAGACAACACAGGATCTTTTCAAAACCAAAGGGGAAAGAATTTTGGAGCAAATGAGTACCAGTGAATGCTATAGTGGAGCAGTGGCCACAAAGAAGAAACTCATAGAGCAGAGTTCATCTGTTCATCCCCCTAAAAAAGAGTCTAGGGTGATGGAGAGATTACTGAAGTGTGTTTACAATTCAGTGACTTTCAGACTTAGATCACTGAGTTATTTGACGCACTTCCAGACTCTGGAATAGACTGCCCATAAATGTCAAGCAGAGCGCCTCTTTGGCCCTCTTCAAAAGGAACCTTGATGACTGGATGGGAGAAAGGAAATTCACCCCAGGGATCACATCAGTCGCCCAGCTAGACAGGGGTCCAGGGAAGTAAATAGTGTGGGAAGAAATAGCCAGAGAATTGTTATGGCTAGGCTTGCATAGGCCCTAGGGCCAATAGCCTAGTACCAACCTATGAACCTATGAACTTCACCAGATTCAGTGGGATTTGATTAAAGAACTCTCCAAATTCCTCTCAGGAGCAGTAACTGCTGAGGCACAGACTTCTGTAACATCACAGCTGGCTACCTTACAGACAATTACTAATTCCCATGAGGCTTGCTTCACATGCAAGTGAAGGTACCTGTAGGGCAGCAGGTTCAGGCATTTCTATCACAAGACATTCCTGGATGAGCCATTGTTATTTTGCAGAGCCCTTCAAGTTCTCCTTTGTCAATGCTTCATCTGACAGAAGTTCCTTGCTTGACCCTAAGGTGGGCATAGGTTTTGTGACTCCTCAAAGAACCTTCTGTAGGAATCAACAAAGTGATCCAAAGATGTGGTTCAGAAGTCCCAGGGTCCTTTCCAAAATACATACTGAAATAGTTCACCTGGGGGCAGAGAAGGAGCTGTAACAGAAGATACTACCCGCATATCAGAGGACGCCCACAAAACCAGGGGTCCAGTGATTTATTTTCTGACAGACCATATCAGCACTCCAGAAAGGAGGCCTGATTGTCCACCTCTGGAGGCATTTGGGAGCCATGTATCCCTGCACCAGAAAGTGTGGCTAGACATTACAGAAGATACATGGATCCAGAAGATTATTTCTAGAAGTTATGTAATTCCCTTATCCTTACCCCCCCCCCAACAATAAACAAAATTTCTGAGGTTCCACACAGTCAGATGAAAGTAGGAGCTCTAGAAATAGAAAAACTGCAAGAAAAAAAAGAGTAATCCAGGAGGTTCCCTCAGAACACGGACAATCCTGAGCTTACTCAATGTTCTTTTTAGTGCCAAAGAAAGCAGGGAACTGGAGACCAATTCTGGATCTCAGCAAACTGAAGTAATCAGTGTAGTATACAAAGTTCTGAATGGCCATGTTTCTGTCTATTTTGCCTTTCTTGCACAAGGATGATTGCATGTGCTCAATAGATCTTCCAGATACATACTGTCTCATAGAAATAAATAGGTGATCCAGGGGATAGTTACGCTTCAGCTGAGAGTCAGTCATTAGCAGTTCAGAGCATTGCCCTTTGGCCTCACCACAGCCCCCAGGGTGTTTATCAAATGCATGGCAGTAGTAGTGGCTCACTTGAGACAGCACGGATTCTGACTGTTTCAGTCACACATGTCATAATTCATTAAAGAGACACAGAGGCTTCTTGTGAATTCAATTGTCTTCATCAGATACACACATCAGGATGCATTGGTTCAGTACATTGGAATACTTTACTTGGATTTCTTATACTTTGCTGATTCACTGTTACTCAGATGCAGCTTCACACATGGAAGATACACTACATACTAGCAGAATCTATACCTGTTCCCTACTTTATATACACATGATTGTTTAGCCATGGTGGCTGATGAAGTACAGCATGCATACTGATCTACAGTTTCCTTACCTGGATGGCTGGCTCATGACCACTCTGACCAAGCATGTAGTGACAAAAACCAAAAGATTATGTGCTGCAATTGTGCTCTCACATAGGTATTACAGTCAATATCTACAAATCTCACCTAGAACCAGCTCAACTGTTCAACACTGTATCAGTGACAGCCTGCCTTCCCTTGTCAAGGGTCAAAATAATTTGATTAAAATAGTCCAAAAGATAATTCAAAGTTCCCTGCTGTCATCCCTGATTTTCATCCTTTTGGGTCAAAGTCTGCTCCCATAAGATTTCATATGAAAATTCTTCAGTGGACCCTGTTGATTCAGTGATCCATTCTGTACCAGTCCTTGTCCTCCCAGATGAGAATAAATCAGGCAAACATAAAATATCTCAGGTGGTGGATTTGCTCGGAACAAATTTTACAGGGATGACCTTTCATACTTCCTCAGGCCAAGGCTACAGTGAACACAGACACAACCCAATTTGGTAGTGGGGCAGTTCTTGGGAAAGACAGTCCAAGGCACCTGGTCCTAAGGAGATGCCAGTATGCTGAGCAATGTTGTAGGAATGAGAGTAGCCCTCTTAGGATTACAGGCCTTTCCAGACTCTCTCCCTTCAGGAAGTATTACAATTCAGATGGACAATATGTTGGTAGTCTGGTACATCAAAAATCAAGGAGGAACCAGATCTTACCCTTATGTTGAGAAGCTGTAAGGGTATGGCACTCAGTGATCTCATCCAGTCGCTGTCTGATAGCAATGCACATTCTGGAGAAATCCAATGTGATAGCAGAAAAGTTGTCCATTCTATTACCTCAAGAGTGGTGCCTGAACAAGAAAATTGCAGAGAAGATATTCCGTCAATGGGGCCAACTATGCTGAGACCTATTTGTATTTACCCTCCAGAAGTGCAGCAGGTTTTTTTCCCCTAATCTTCCGAAGAGAGAAGTCAGAGAGAGATGCTGTCCTCCACATTTGGCCCCCTGGTCTCTATGCTTACCCCAACCTCTCTGATTCCCCATTTTCTACAGATTAAAGACTACAGTAATCCTCTTTGGCCCTTATCCTTTGGCCTCCTGTAGTTCGGCCTCCGTCAATCCTGGATCCAATTTCAGACCTTCTGTGAGATGCAGCAGACAAGATTCATCTGGACATTTTGACCCTAAAGTTCCCCGCATGGTTTCTCCAATTCCGTTAATAGCTACACAACCCAGGCTGTCCTCCCATGTCTATCCCATTCATTTTTGTCTTCCCACAAAGCTTCTACTAGGAATATTTACAAAAGGGAACAGAAAAGATTTGTTTTTTTGGCACAACAAAGAAACATCAATCCTTTTGGTGTACCAGTATCCATAGTGCTTGAATTTTTGGCTTCTATTGTTAATGAAGGTCTAGTTCATCAACAGTTAAAGTACAAATGGTTGATATGTCTAATTGTCATGTCAGAGTTGACAGCTCTGCCTTAGCTTCATCATGACTCTGCAAAGCAGTTATAAAAAGGACCTTTTTACTGAAATCCCTCTTTACAGATCTTAGTTTACCATGGAATTTGAATGTAGTGTTACAAGCCTTGACTGAAACACCATTCAAACCAGCTGTAAAATGTGAACTAAAGTGTCTGACTTGGAAAAGAAGAGGTTATGTAGTTACCATCCACCTGTTTTGCCCATTTTCATTCTTGCTCAACTGTTGGGTTCTGATTCAAACCTCAGATCTGACTTTGTCATTACTGTATCTCATGGCCACCAGAAAACTCTCAAGCTCCTCTCTTACCCATAATGCAGATGCAGCAACCCCTAACATTCCTCAGATCTTGTCTGCTATCTTATAAAATATAAAACAAGATACTATAAAAAATGCTAACAGAATGAGCTATCTCTGTAGCTCAACAAGAAAGACATTGGTGTTCTTATAATGTCTCAATCTTCCAGAATTCAATTGTGAGCAAGGTTGGGGGTTCATGATGTGAATTTGTGGAAGAATGAAAATGGACAACACAGATGGAACAGTATAGTAAGTACATACCTTATTTATCTGATGTCAATTTTCATTCTGTCTTCAATTGTTCGGGAAGTCTCCAGCTAGATAAATTCCTGGATTGACTCTAAGGAAGGATATTCCTGAGCAAGTTGAGCCAAAGGCTGCTCTTCACCTTGAGCCAGATCAAGTTTGTAATGAGTAATAAAGGTATGATGATTAGCCCAGGTTGCAGACCCACATATATCATATGCGGAAAGCTTGATAAAAACACTGAAGAAGTTGCCCTGGACCTAGTTGAATGGGCTGTTAAAGGTTTGGGTAAGGTGAGATCCAATGTGCTATAGACAACTGATATACAGTTCATAAGCCATCTGGCTAGAGTTACCTTTTCAACTGGTTTGCCCATTGTAGACTCTGCAAAGTACAGAAATAATTGCTCTGTCCTTCTAAAATTTTTCATTCATGAAAAAATGTATCCGTGGATGTCCACTAAATATAAAATTGTTTTCAAATTTAGGAAAGCAGATTGGCAGATTAATGGACTGGTTAATGTTGGAATAACATATATTCACCCTTGTTTTCAAATGTATGAAAGAAGATTGGCAGATTAATGGACTGGTTAATGTTAGATTCTGACACCACCTTAGGAAAGAAAGAAACATTGGCATGATATGTAACTCTAGCCTTATGAAAATTCAAATAGGGAGGTCTAAAGGAAAAAAGTTTGAAGTTCTGAAATTCTCTTAGCCAAGGTAATAGCCACTAGAAAGATAGTTTCCAGGTCAGGAAATTAAGATCACATTTAGATTCTGGCTCAAAGGGGGAATGCATGAAGGTCTGCAGTATAAAATTTAAATCCCAAGTTATAGTAGGGTCTTTATATAGAGGTCTGAGAAGGAAGATGGCTCTCAAAAAGGTTTTTCACAGCTTAGGTGAAGGCAGGGAAGAATTCTCAAATCCAATTGGAAAATTAGAGACTGGTACAAATTGAACTCTAATCATTGAAGAGATAGGCCCCTCATTAAAAATTTTTGCCAAAAATTCAAGAACACTCTGTATAGGAGCTGAGAAGGGGTCCATGTGTTTCTGCTGTGCCCCCCCCCCCAAAAAAAATATTTTCCATGTACTTCTGTAAAGTGTTCTTGTAGAGGCCTTATGGGGAGATAAAAGTATGTGATGGGTAGGGGAAGAGAGCATAAGTTGTATGGCTATTAACAGAACTGGAAAAAGCAGACTGTTAGCTTTAGGTTTGAAATGTCTGGGTGAATCATGCCTGTTGGGTGAGACAGGAGGTCTGGAATTGGATGCATAGTCCAAGGTGGTTAAAGTGGATGATGCCAAAGGAAGGGGAACCAAATCTTTCGAGGCCAGTAAGGTGCAATGAGGATCACTTTGCTCTTCAGCCTGGCAGCTTTCTGCAGAAATTTGCAGATCAAGTGAGTCAGGGATAAACAAACAGGAGACCAAGGGGCCAACCATGGAGTAGAGGTCCTGTCGGTAATTCCCCCTGAGGGGGGTCAGGGCAAAGAAGATGCTGCACCTGTTGTTTAGGGGAGAAGCAAAAAAATCACAGCAAGGCTGGCCCCATCAGCAGAAAATAATTTCTGTCACAAAAATGTTGAGAGACTATTCATGAGGTAGTAGAATGGACCTGTTGAATTTGTCTCCTGTCGTGTTGGACTCCCCTGGAATGTGCATTGCTATGACAAAACATGTTGGATGAGATCACCCTTTGCCACACTCATAGGGCTTCTCAACACAAGGTAAGACCTGGCTCCTCCTTGTTTGTTAATGTACCAAACTGGTGACATACTGTCTGTTTCAATCGCAGTTGTCCTGGAATGGAGAGAGTCTTGGAAGGCCTGCAGTGCTAAGAGAACTCCTCTCATTTCCAGGACAGTGATATGCACATTGGCCTCCTCAGGGGACCAACTGCCTTGGACTGTCTTTTTCAGGAAGTGCCACTCCAAACTCATCAGGGCTGTGTCCGTGATCACTATGGCCTTGGGTTGATGGACAATGAAAGGATGATGAACCTAATGTGATGGAATCCATCAACAAAGGTATTTCTTGCATGCCTGAGTGATTCTTATTTGTGCTGACATTCAATGATAAAGAATCAACAATTATCTTTCTAGCATCCATTGAAGAATTTTTATATGAAATCTTGCTATGTGAGTGAAAATTATGGCACCTGACATTGACCTCAAGACTTGAAGAAACAATCGGGCTGAATGTTTGGTACTATGAACTATTTTCCTGACCTGAAATCTGATAGCTTGTACTCTTGATAGAGGAAGAGGAGCTGTCACTGCTATCATGCTAAACACCACCAGTATGAATCCTATGTGAGTTGGTTGTAACTGAGATTTGTTGAAATTTAAGGATTTCTCCAGACGAGAACAGGTCTGGAGTACATCATTTCATTCTCTTACTAGTACCTGCCTGGTCAAGGTGGTAATGAGCTGGTTGTCTAAGTATTGAAACACTTGGAATCCTTGCAGTCTCAAGTGATCTGCTACCACTGCCATGCACTTGATAAACACCCTGGGGGCTATGGAGAGGCCAAAAGGCAGTGCTCTGTAGTGATAATGAGTGGCTCCCAGCTGAAATCATAAATACCTTCTGGATTGTCTGTTCATTCTTATGTGATAGTATGCATCCTGAAAGTCTATTGAGCACATCCAGTCATCCTTGCCAAAAAAGGGCAGAATGGACTGAACTGTGATCATCAGAAATGTTGTGTATCAAACTGAGTTTTTCAAGTCACTGAGCTCCAAAATTGGTCTCCAGTAGCTGTTTTTGTTTGGCACTAAAAAGAATCTTGAGTAAGTTCCAGATTCATTGTGGTCAGGTGGGACCTCTGGAATGGCTCTTTCTTCTACCAGCTTTTGTATTTCTAGTGCTACTGTTTTCCTCTGACTGGGTGGAACATCGAGAATTTTGCATACAGGTGCAGGAGGTAGGGCAAATGGAATTATATAATCTCTGGAAATGATCTTCTGCATCCATGTCTGTTGTGTTATCTCTAGCCAGGCTCTGTGGTGCAGGTATATTCGACCCCCAATTGCCTCCAGAGGGTGACAATCATGCCTCCTTTCAAAAACACTTATAGGGTCTATCATAGGAAGAATTTCTGGAGTCTTGATTCTGTGGTCATCCACTGATATATGGGACTCATCGCCCATTTGAGTTCCCCCCTCTGCTCCTGGGGTAACTGTCTGTAAGTGACTCTTGGAAAGCATCATGGGACTTCCTGAACCACATTTTTTGATCAACTTGTTGATTCCTAGAAAAGGATCTTTGATGGTTTGAAAAATGTACATCCACTGCACAAAGGGTGTTTCCATGTTTCTCACACTTGGAGAGTGTGTCCTTCATTTTTGGGCAAAACAATAAACTGCCATGAAAAGGTACATTTGTGAAGAACTGCAAAGTATAACTTATTTCAGTGTAACCAGCTGAAGTTTGATTAAGAACTATATGTCATTTGTATAAAGAATCATATGCCATCTGTATAAAGAAAAAAAGTCTCTGAATTTGTTTTATAGAAAATGTATTAGGACTGTATGTCACTTGAAAAACAAACTGATTTTCATAAATGTTTTTATCTCAAATGTATTTGTAAAATTGTTTGTGCCAAGATATTGTATCTACAGAGGATCCTGCTGGACAAAGTAGGAAAATACATGTCAGACTGCATGCATTTATGTTAATAGAGGTCTCTGGGAAAAATAGTTAAACAGCTAATTTTCTTGTTTTTATGGGTTTAAGACATACCAAGGAAATGCCAGTGAGCCATTAAGTAATTAAAATATTATCCCTTTGTTCTGAAAAGAAATGGAGATGGTATCTCTAGTCTTTTGCTCTGTGAATGTGTATTGACTTTCCAGCAGCTGCATCAAAGCAGCAGGACTTCATCCTGCACTGCATTTCAGAGAGAAATATTTGTGAGAATCTGAGGTCAGGTGACCAGATGTGGGGGAATGTCTTACTGAAGAAAAAAAATAAATATTCAGCTATCTGATCTCTGATATTATTCTCTTTGCCCTTTTTCTGCTTGTGGAGCTGAAACCAGGATCTGCCTTGCTCTACTAAGTACAAACAGGGAACAGTTTCTCTTGAGTACTGCTAAGAATACAGCAAGTTGTTAGTTCAGATTAGTGTTTTTCTTTTATTATTTTAATATTCCCTGTGAAGAGATCTCTGTACTGTCTACTGTGGATATATTTTTCGTAATTTTTATGTATCTGTATTATTATTATTATTATTATTATTATTATTAAATATATTTAAACCTTTTATTGTGGCTGTTCTTTTAGAAAAGTATTTAATTTTTGAGAGTACCTGTACTTACTTGATTAGTGTCACCGTGTGGGCCATCTCTGAAAGCCTTGGCTGTTTTTGCCTAACTACCTCTATTTGTATTAGTAATATTTTACACAGTATTAATTGCGTACCCTTTGTAAGGCCCTTACAGTAGCTGATTAAGAGCTGACTGGTGGCAGTGCATTTAACTACCTTATGGTCTGGGTACCAAGGGAGTACGGATAGTGATCTGTGCCAGCGTTTCCCTGGTGTGTATGAAAAAACAAATCTCAAAGTGTGTGCGTGTGTGTGTCAGCTACTTGGATCAGGGGCACAGAGCACTAGTTTCACAGGGAGAGTGCTGGAGGACTTGGCTTGGTCATTCGTCTGAGGACTTGACCCTGTTTCTGTGCTAGTGGGGAGCCTTATTAGGGTGTTGGTGGGAGACATATAAGAGTTCCAGACCCCGGCTGACTGTGTACCCTGTTGCCTCTTAAGGGAAATTGTGCTTGATGTAGAGAGCTCTGCATCTGTAAATACTGTGTGTATTTATCTTTCCTAAAGTGCACATGCCCACACTAGTGTCAGTAGAGAGCATTGAGACTCCTTGGTCTCTGGCCCAGAAGAGGGGCATCACAGCATCAATGAAGGAAGACAAGAAGGGCTCCGCAGAATCACACAAGCACATCCAAGCTTGCTTCCTGATAGAATGCGTGAACCCGCTGCCTTTGAAGCACCTTCAGGTGTATGCGACAGAAGCCCCATGGACAAATCAGAACCAGAGTGAAGAGTAGCCAACTGTGAAGCCACAGAAAGTTGAGCCTCAGCAGTAGTGGTCCAGGCAAGGGATTTTGAAATTCCTTGATCAAGTGCATTTGTAGTCCTGTAAAGTGTGGCAAATACTTCAGCAACCAAAGAGCAAAGCTCACTGAACCATACACATGCTTCCCAAATCTGTTCAATGCCCTGGACTTCAATTAGGGGTGATGGACAGAGGAAAGCTGCTCAACAAGTTCCTTCTTGGTGGCTGCCATCATAAGCATAGCATGTACAGGCACGTCTTTACTACAGAATTCCCTACCTACCAGTGGAGGCAGAATCTGGAATGGTCTCTTGAGGATTTGCTCAAATGAGTCAGGTTCCTGCCACACCTGCCTACAGGTCAAGTAAATCAGCTCATCATTGTGTGACTAATCCAGGAGGTAGATGGGCCAGCTCCAAAGTCCTCCAGGAATACTGACTCTTGTTGGGAAGGATTAGCACAGTACCAACTACTATTCTGGCCAAGGATTTCAAGAATGTCTCCAAATGAAATGTGTTCAGGATCTGATGGTGGGAACCCTTCCCTTTCATTAAAATCAGAATCTTTGGTGACTGACTCCTAAGGGGAGCCCAAGTGCCTACTTTTGTACTTCTTCCTAGGGACTTCTTAAAAGGGATGCTCCAGTGAAGTATCAGAAGAGACAGTGAAACCCTGCTGGGTGGTCTGGAGAGTTTGGGCTGGCTGTCCCTGTGGTGTAGAATGATGTCACTCAAGGTGCAGGGACATCTGAGATAGAATATCTGAGGGGGTTAGGATCCCACTGCTCTGCTAAAGCAGAGAAAACCCTCTTCACCACTGGAAAGGAAGACAACAGAGCCAAGATGCCAGGCCTCTGGCCTACCCAAGGCAGAAGTGGGAGCCTAGCTGTCCAGTGGCAAAGCTCCGAGAGGTATAGAAGGCTTTGAAAACTTCAGAGTCAACTCCAACACCTCAGATCCAGCAGGAGTGCTTCAGCTCAAAGAGTCATATGGCTCCAAAGACATCTCACAACCTTATCTTGCCAGTGGTGGGATGTGAACCCACTTCTCCAGAGAGACTGTAGACTTAATACAGTGCCTTAGACCACTCGGCCACACTACCTCCTTTGAGTTGGTACAGGCAGAGATATCTTTTGATCCACAGATAAAGCCATCCTCAGATCCCAACCAGATGGACCCAGATGGACCCAGAAGACTGGGATCCTGGGGCTGTGAAAGGATGAGTTGGATCAGAGAAGGAGTTATTGGTGGAGTGACAGAAGGCTGGACTTCATTAACCATGGTGGTGGGATCCAGGATAACTCCCATATGAATCTTCATGGTGAGAAATCTCATCATCATCCAGTCGACATCTGCTTTTGCACCAACTGAATGCTCCTTTTTAGACTGGCCTAAGACCAGATATTCACCATCAGTAGACCCTTTCTCAGACAGACTACCTAGTCCATTTTTGGAAAGAAAAAATGTCCCTCAACCCAGTCTGTTTTCTCTACCAACCTGACAGAGCTGAATGTGTTGAGATTGGTGTATCAGCTCCTCCTGGCAAGAGGGATTCCAGGCATGTGCCTGGTTCCAGCTCCTTCAAGTACCAGAACACTTTCTTCCTTGACCCCTATTACTGCTCCTCCTCTGACCTCCAATGAGGCTTTAGATATTCCAGCTATGACCTTCTCTGTGCTGTTTCAGTGCCAGTGAGATTCCTATCTCTGATACCGATTCACCCCTGGGTTCCTTGGCACCTTGGGTTTCTGGAGACCTCTCGGGTCATAAGTATGCTGTTGTTTCTGGGAGGCAGGATTCTAGTCCAGTTTTTTCAGAGCCATCTCTGCACCTTGGGGCCTCAGCACATATTAGCTTGACACTGGCTTTGGCCTTGGGGAGGTTTCTTAAGAGCAGGGTGGAACCATGGTGCTAAGGCAGTCCTTCTCTGTGTCTGTCTTCCTTCCTCTTTGGGGGGACCAGCTTTCCAGGTCCTGGAGAGGGCCTAGTCCTCTGTAGGCATAGTCACCCCCTTCTCTTTCAGAGCAGCTCCCCAGCCCTTTCCCTCATCCAGAGCCCCAGCTAATCTTAACACCTGGACAGCAGGAGTTGAATCTGCAAGGGTCTCCCATACCAGGGTTGGTCTGTTGTGATACCTCCTCAGATTGTCTCAGTGAGGAGGTTTCTCAGAAGATGAAGTATAAGAGGAAACACTTGGATTCCCTCAGGAATCTTTCACAGAGGAAACAGATTATGATTAAGGGGAGGGTTCCCCACAGTGACCCCCGGAGGACATTTAATTCTTGAAATCCTAAAGGAGAGGGGTGTCTGGGCATCCCAACAACCCTCCTTGGATGAATTAGTGTACTTGCAAGCTTTCAGCACTCAACCACCTACCTGTTGGGTATCTCCACCTGCTGATGAGCTCATTAAGATGGTCTCGCAATAGGCAAGGAAGGCTCCTGATTCCATAGAACCCATCTCCAAGAGTCCAGACAAAATCTTAATTGTTCCCAAGAACCACCAGTTCTGGGCAGAGGGATTGTTGTTAGATGCCATGGTGGTATCAGCAGCTACAAAAAAGAAAGTGGCAGAGGAGAATTCCACTATCCAGCCTCCTACTAGAGAGTCTAGGATGTTGGCTAGATTTGGAAAGCAGATCTATGCTTTATTGACTTTTGCATTACGGTCTTTAAACTTTATGGCACACTTCAGCAGATTTCAAAGGGATCTGGTTAAGGACATATCAGATATCCTGGCAGGAGCCATGTCTGTGGAAGTCCAATATAATGCTGCTTTCCAGTTGGCAACCCTTGAGTCTATTACAAATTCGTTTATGAGGCTCATAGCATATGCAGCCAAATGGCTGACCAAGGCAGCGGGTTCAGGCGTAGCCATAAAGAGACATGCCTGGATGTGCTTATGTGATTTTGCTGAGCCATTCAAGTATTCATTCATCAATGCCCCCTTTGATGGCTCATTCCTTTTTGCCCTAAAGTATGATAGACCTTGTCCAGGAGTGAGAAGGATGGAAAGACCCTTACTGTTGTAGGTGTAGGCTTTTCTACTCCTCAATTATCCTAGTCTATGAATCAGAACAGTGGAAAAATGTAGTTTAAGAAATCCTAAGGACCTTTCCAGGACACATGTGGGAGCGGCTTCCCTGGGGAAGAGAGGGAAGCTTTAATGGAAGACACTGTCCATGTGGTGGAGGAGGCCCACAAGACCAGGCAGGGTTCCAGGGACTCCTTTACTGGTAAAGCCTATCAGCACTTCTGAAGAGAGCCCAACTGCTGCCCTCTGAAGGCAGTCATGGGGCATTTATCCTTGCACCAACAAGCCTGGCATCAGATAACTTTGGATGTTTGGGCACAAAGGATTATAACCAGAGGATGCACTGTACCCTTCTCTTCCCCTCCCTGCAATTGCAAAGGTTCCCCAACATTCCATCCAGTCAGAGGGAACCAGCAGTTTTAGAGCTTCAAAAATTGCTGGAAAGAAAAGAGTCATCCAAGAGGTCCTGCCAGACCAGATAAAATCCAGGATTTACTCAAGATTATTTTTAGTGACAGAAAAGACAGGGAACTGGAGACCACTTTTGCATCTAAGCATTTTGAACGACTGCATTCAACAGACAACTTCCAAATGAACATGGTTCAGTCTATCCTCCCATTTCTAGGGAAAGAGGACTGGATGTGCTTGATATATCTCCAAGATGCGTATAAACACATAAAAATGAGGAAGCGCTCCAGAAGATATCACCACTTCCATCTGGGAGACAGTAATTTTCAGTTTAGAGCTCTTTCTTTTGGTCTCACCAAAGCCCCAAGGGTGTTCACCAAATGTATGGCAGTAGTAGCTGCTCACTTGAGACTGCAAGGATTACAGATGTATCCATACTTAGACGACTGGCTCCTTACCACTCTCACCAGGCATCATACAGAACAAGCAAGGAGCTACATTCTCTGGTTTTGCTCCAACCTAGGGATTACGACCAACTATGAATAACCTCATCTGAATCTGACTCAGACATTGGAGTTCATAGGAGCAATATGGAACAGCAACACTTGCATAGCCTCCCTCCCTCCACAGAGACTATTGAAAATCAAAGCCCAAGTAAGGAAAACTGTCAAGAACAACAGAGTTCTCACATGACTTGTTTTACAAGGCTTAGGTTCAATAGCAGCAGCCATGGCTTTACTGCCCCTAGCAGGATTCCACATGAGATTTTTACAGTGGCTTCTGGCATCTCAATGGTCCATTTTGAATCAACCAAGGTCAGATCAGGTTTTTATTAACAACCATTGCAAGAACGACTTAGTTTGGTGGTGCCAATCAGAGGAAATTATTTTGGGCGGTCCCTTTATTCCTTCTCAACCCCAAGCCATAGTGACCACGGACGCCTCCCAGCTGGGGTGTGGGGCATTATCTGGGCAAGGCTGTCCAAGGCACTTGGTCCCCCATGAGGCCAACTTGCATTTCAGTGTCCAAGAGTTGAGAGAAGTGCTCTTAGCATTGCAGGCCTTTCAAACTATTCTTCCCTTTGGGACTATTGCAATACAAATAGACAATATGTCAGTGGTTCAGTATGTCTGTGGTTTGGTACATCAACAAGCAGGGAGGAACCAAGTATTACTCCTTTTGTCAAGATGCTCTCAGAATGAATAAAATAATTTTCACCTTTGAGGATAAGTTACACTTGATAAAAATGGTTTTACTTCCTAAGATCCTAGACATAGCTCAACCTATTCTGATGCTTCCCAAGAAAAATCTTCTTAAGCAAATAAACACACTATTATTAAAATTTGTATGGTTTCTTAAAAGAAATAGAGTGGCTTTCTCACATCACATTAGACCATGGGAACAAAAAGGACTAAACATTCTGGATATTAAATCTTACATAAATGCTTTCATACTTAAAACTGTCTCAGACTGGATAAATTCCACTTACTTCTCTAATTGGAAATTGTTGCATTCTGTTATACTAACAATTGAAAATAGCTTATCAAAAAAATCTCTGTAACAGACAAAGTTAATAAACTATGGTACTTACTAGGCATTAATATGCAATACAGTACAATAAAAGCTACTAAATTAAATTTGATCAATCTTCTTTTTACTGTATTCAGAAAGTTTGTTAATGTAAATATGGATAGAAAACTTTGGTTTGATCTATTAATTCTTTTTACCATTACAAAGAATTTTTCTGATAGGGTACATAGAGAAGTTCTCATATCTGGGGAACAAAGGAATATTTTTGGCTGGCAACAATGCATTAAAAATCTAAAGGTCTTAGATATTTAATATGTAAAGTCATCCTATGGAATATCATCACAAGGCTGGTTAATACTGCAGAGCATTTTATCATATTCTCACAATCTGTGTAGATTCTCATAAGAATATTCTAAAATTCATAAACGGGCTGTTTGGAATCATTTACAATGATCAAAACATGAAGAATGCTATTGTACATTTATATGGAGAGATAATAACCTATAAAACAATACCCAAAGCAATATACTGGCAACATATTACCAAAGGTTAGTCAATATATTCATCACTAGAAAACAAATCAAGTATTTTACTTTCTGTTAAACTCGCATCCAATTCACAATATTGGAGAATATTTAATTAGAAATTTTTACATAGCACTTTTTTAATGTCTGATAAAATTACTAAAATTAGTTCCTCCAGAAATGGACTATGCTGGAGATGTGAGGAGACATTTAAAGCTGATTGGTATCATATCTTTTATGACTGTACTGTTATAAAGACTTTCTGGAGTAATACTAACAACTTCTTACAGGCTATATTTACAGAATCCTTTGTTTTATCTAAAGCTCTAATACTATTAAATGTAAATGAAGGTCTCTGATTCAATAAAATCAATTTATATTTGCTTTGGACAATATTGTCAATTGCCAGGAAATGCATAACAAAAAGATGGAATTCCAATACAGCACCTAAAATGGAAAATTGTTTTATCTCTACTGAAGAAGACAGCATTGACGGAGATTAAAATCAAAGAACTCAGAATGTATCCTAAGCCATTAGTTAATAACCCTTGCAGAAAAGTTTTGCAATTGATTGACACTATTTAATTGGATCTTAATGTCTCTCTCTGATTTTTGTATATCTGAATTTATTAACTTTGTTTTTATTTGTTTTAATTTCTTTCACTTTTGTCAGGCTTAATGTAAATATTGTATATAGTTATTTAATTGGATTAAAACATATAATACTATATGATTGATCTACAAATTATTATTTGAAAAGAAAAACAGTTGAGTAAAAAAAAGATGCTCTCAGAATGTGGCAGTGGGTGATCTCTTCCAACCGCTGTTTTATACTGATGCATATTCTAGGGAGTTCAAATGTGGTAGTGGATATACTGAATAGGTGCATTCTCCTGACTCATGAGTGGTCTCTCATTCCCAAGGTGATGAAAAAGATTTTTCATCACTGGGGCCATCCTTGCTCTGACTTGTTTGCAACACCCCTGAACAACAACTGTCGCAACTAGTTTGCCCTAATCCCTCCTAAAGTGGAGTCCATGAGAGATACTCTAATGCACAATTGGCCCTCTGGTCTTCCATATGCTTTTCCCTATTATCATTAATTCCTCAATTCCTAAAGAGATCAATCAGGTTTAAGAACAGGGTAGACCTCATTGCTCCCTTCTGCTTCCCCTTCCTTTGGCCTTGTCTGATTCAGTGACCATGGACTCTGGACCCAGATCCAGATGTCCTATCCCATGCATAGGGATTGATTCACTCCAAGCTCCAAAATCTCAAGCTCACAGCTGGGTGTCTACAGTTCCATTGAAAGCCAGGTGTAGTAAACTTTCTTTCCCAGTTCATTGCATCCTTTTAGCATCCCATAAGCCCTCTACCAGAAAGCTGTACAGCAGCAAATGGGGAAAATTTTCTTTCTGGGCTTGTGATAATAACATTGATCTCTTTTCCACACCTATTGATAACATTTTACAATTTTTAGCTTTGCTCTTTGACGCAGGAGCCTCTAGCTCTACTATCAGGGTACAACTGGTGGCTATTTCAACCTTTCATAATGGATTTGAAGAGAATTCCGTAATAGCTCATAAACTCTGCAAAGGGTTCTTAAGAGTTACCTTGATGTTAAATCCACCATAAGGATCCATTGACGCACTAGGATTTGAATATGGTATTACAGTCAATATTTCATTCCCCTTTTGATCCTGCTGCTGATTGTAACTTAAAATTTCTAAGTTGGAAAACTATTTCTCTAGTAGCGGTTACTTCGGCCAGAAGAATTTCAGAAGTCCAAGCCTTGTCTTGCAAGGCACCTTCCCTGATATTTCATAAAGACAGGGTTTCCTTAAGAACAAAATCTTCCTTTTTACCAAAGTTGGTGTCAGAAACGAATATCAATCAGATGATCCATTTACCTGTGTTTTTCCCAATTTCTCAAACAAAGGTGAATACTGTTTATATTACTTAGATGTTCACAGACAACTCTTCATAGAACAAAAGATATTGTTTGTGTCATTTGCACCTGCTAGAATGAGCAAACCAGTCACCAAAGTTACTTTAGCAAAGTAGCTGAAAGAATTTATTTCCTTCATATACAACAAGAGGAAAGTTAAATTACCTGGTCCTGTTAGGGTGCATTCCAGTAGAGCTGTAGCTGCTTCAGCAGTTTTCCTCTCTAGGGCATAAATTGATTATATTTGTGCAGTGTCAGCTTGGGCTATGCCACATACCTTTATCACTCATTACAAATTGGACCTAGTCTGTAGTGGGAAGAGCGTCATTTGGTTCTATGGTGCTCAGGAATACCCTCCTATGAGCCCATCCAAGATGTATGGTAGCTGGGGTCTCTGTCCAAAGTGTCAAGGATAAAATGAAGATTGACAATGTCAGATAAAGAAGTTATGTACTTACCATAACATTCAATATTCATTTATCCTTGACATCACCACCCTTCTTTCCCCTTCCATTCAGATTTCTTTGTGGGAAGACTTATGGTCCTAACTGTGCATTTATTTGTAAATGACACCAGATATGGTGTCATTAAAGTTATTTCAGAATTATGCTATCTTTCTGTTTTCTGTCTCCAAACTCGAACTGAGGTAACTTAAAGAGGAGCATCATGGGTAGGATCTGGCTGGAGAGTTTTTTGATGTTCATGAGCTGTAGTAACAGCCGAGTCGGTTCCAAGGTTTGGAACTGAATTCAAGTGTCAAGGACAAATGGAGATGGCCAACACAGATGGAATGTTATGATAAGTACACAACTTAAATGGTAATAAAGTTACACAGAATGTGTAGCTTATATAAAAGGCAGGAAAATAGCAACTATGGAAATGAGAATTACAGCTATTGTGAAAGAGAAAGGGAGGAAATATCTGAGTAAATACAAATTTATAAAAAAGATTTTAAAAACTCATCTGTGAAGAACAGCTCAAGAGCTGAAATGGTGAACACATGTTATTTGAAAAGTGGCAAATGAGACCTGGGGTATGTTAGGGGTTGGTGCATTATAAGTAAGGGAGGAGCTTGAGAACTGTTTGGTGGTCACAAGGTATAATAATGGCAAAACCCAAGACTGAATGGCAGAATGAAAACTGACATCAGTTTGATATTTGTAGTACCCATTACTTCAGCTAGGAGAACTTCAAAACTGCAAGCCTTATCTTCTGACCCTCCTTACTTCATTTTTCATATTGATAGGGTATCTTTACGAAAAAGTCCATCTTTTCTTCCAAGGTTGTGTCAGGATCCAACAATAATGAATCTATTAACATTCCATTCTTCCCACATTTCTCCAGCAAAGACAAATACATTTTACATTACTTGGACGCTCACAGACAATTACATTTCTGTCTACATATAACTGACAAATTCAGGAAATCAAGATTAATTAGTCATCTGGTCCTTTTCCCCAATAGAATTCAGCCATGTTGTACAGAACAGGTTAGAGGACAAGATGAAAAGGGTCATATCTCCCCCTGTATACAGTCCTCTCCTCCACTAGAAGCTAACATTTTCAAATAGAGCAGGCTAGCTTCCCTTGGCTGAAAGGATCTGGTCCTTCAGCAGTGGTAATTTGTATGTAAGGGACCTGAAATTATGCTGAACTACAAGAATGTAGTACAGGTCTTTTATAAAACACAATGCTTCATTGCTGCCTGTGTACACCAGAGGTGATAGAGTGTATTCCATTAAAATGGGTCATTTTCCCAACTAGACTGTAGCCATATGGTAGAGAACAGGATAGAAGAGTCAATAAAAAGGGTTATATCTGCCACTGTACAGTAAAGTGGCTACAATGTATTCACAGAATGATGGCCCATTCCTTCACTAGGATCTAGCATTTTCACATAGCGCAGGCTAGACTACATTGGCTGAAAGGCCCTGGGTTCTTCAGCCATGGCAATCTGTGTTGAAGAGGCTGGAAATTATACTAAACCAAAAGAATGAGTACAGTTCTTTCTTTAAAAATGGTCATTCCTGCCTTTCTATACCAGAAGTGACAGAATCTATTCCCATAAGAAAGGACCTTTTCCCAGCTAGAATTTAGCCACGTTACACATAACAGACTAAAGAACTTGATAAAAAGTGTCATTCTTGCCAGTGCACACTAAAGGGGTTAGAAGCTATTCACAGAAATATGGTCCTATCCTCCAATAGAATTTAGCATATTTAGATACAGTAGGTTACATTCCCTTGGCTGAAAGAACCAGGGACCTTCATCACTGGCAATCTGTTCTGAAGGGGCCTAAAATTATGCTCAGCCAAACTAATGTAAGTCATGTATTTCCAAAAAGAATGGTAATTCCTGCCACTGCACACCCAAGGAGATAGAGTTTATTCCCAGAAAGATGATCCTTCCCTCTACTAGAATCTAGCATTTTCACATAGAGCAGGCTAGATTCCATTGGCTGAAAAGACCTGGGTCCTACAACCATGGCAATCTGTCTTGAAGGGGAAAGAAATTACACTCAAACAAAAGAATGTAGTGTAGCTCTTTCCTACAAAATGGTCATTCTGCCTTTGCATACCAGCAGTGACAGAATCTATTTTCATAAAAAGGTAATTTTCCCCACAAGAATTTAGCCATGTTACACATGACAGGCTAGAAAACTCAATAAAAAGGGTAATTCCTGCCAGTGTACACTAATGAGGTTAGAAGCTATTCACAGAAAGATGGTCCTTTCCTCCACTAGAATTTAGCATTTTCTGATACAGCAGGCTATATTCCCTTGGCTGAAAGTCCAGAGAAATTCATCCCTGGCAGTCTGTTCTGAAGGGGCCTGAAATTATGCTCAGCCGAACAAATGTAATTCATGTATTTCCAAAAAGAATGGTAATTCCTCTCACTGCACCCCAGAAGAGATGAAATGTAATCCCAGTAAGATGGTCCTTTCCACCACTAGAATATAGCATTACCTCACAGAGCAGGCAAGATTCCCTTGGCTGAAAGGCCCTAGGTCCTTCAACCATGGCAATCTGTGTTGAAGGGGTCAGAAATTATGCTTAACCAAAAGAATGTAGTGCAGCTCTTTCCTAAAATAAAAAAAATGGTCACTCCTGCCTTTGTACACCAGAAGTAACAGAATCTAGTCTCATAAAAAATGTCCTTTTCACCTCTAGAATTTAGCCATATTACACATAACGGGCTAGGGGACTCAGTAAAAATGATCATTCCTGCCAGTGTACACTAAAGGGGTTAGAGCTATTCACAGAAAGACGGTCCTTTCATCCACTAGAATTTAGCATTTTCTGATACAACAGGTTATATTCCCTTGGCTGAAAATACCAGGATCCTTCATACGTGGTAATCTCCCCTGACGAGGCCTGAAATTATGCTTAGTCAAACAAATGTAAGTCATGTATTTCCAAAAAGAATGGTAATTCCTGTGACTGCACACCAGAAGAGATAAACTTTATTCCCAGAAAGATGGTCCTTTCCTCTACTAGAATCTAGCATTTTCACATAGAGCAGGCTAGATTCCATTGGCTGAAATGCCTTGGTTCCTTCAGCCATGGCAATCTGTGCCGAAGGGGTCAGAAATTACACTCAACCAAAAGAATGTAATGCAGCTCTTTCCTTAAAAAAAAAAAAAGTAATTCCTGCCTTTGTCCACCAGAAGCAACAGAGTCTATCCACATAAAAACGGTCATTTCACCACTAGAATGTAGCCATGATAAACATAACTGGCTAGGGGACTCATTAAAAAGGGTCATTCCTGCCAGTGTACACTAAAGGGGTTCGAAACTATTCACAGAAAGATGTTCCTTTCCTCCACTAGTATTTAGCATTTTCTGATACAGCAGGTTATATTCCCTTGACTGAAAGTGCCAGGATCCTTCAAACATGGTAATCTGTTCTGAAGAGGCCTGAAATTATGCTCAGCGAAACTAATCTAAGTCATGTATTTCCAAAAAGAATGGTAACTCCTGCCACTGCACACCAGAGAAGATAGAATTTATTCCCAGAAAGATGGTCCTTTCCTCCACTACAATCTAGCATTTTCACATAGAGCAGGCTAGATTCCATTGGCTGAAAGGTCCTGTGCCACTGCACAGCAGAAGAGATAAAATTTATTCCCAGAAAGATGGTCCTTTCCACAACTAGAATCTAGCATCTTCACATAGACCAGGCTAGATTCTGTTGTCTGAAAGGCCCTGGGTCCTTCAGCCATTGCAATCTATGTTGAACAGGCCAGAAATTATGGTCAACCAAAGGAATGCAGTAAAGTTCTTTCCTAAAAAATAAAATGGTCATTCCTGCCTTTATACACCAGAGGTAACAGAATATATTCCCATATAAAAGGTCCTTTTCACCACTAGAATTTAGCCATGTTGCACATAACTGGCTAGGGGTTGCATTAAAAAGGGTCATTCCTGCCAGTGTACACTAAAGGGTTAGAAGGTATTCACAGAATGGCATTCCTTTCCTCCACTAGCATTTTCTGATTCAGAAGGTTATATTCCCTTGGCAGAAAGTACCAGGATCTTTCATATGTGGTAATCTGTTCTGAAAAGGCCTGAAATTATGCTTAACCAAACAAATGTATATCATGTATTTCCAAAAAGAATGTTAATTCCTGCCACTGCACACCAGAAGAGATAAAATGTATTCCCAGAAAGTTATGCTCACCCAAAAGAATGTAGTGCAGCTTTTTCCAAAAAAGGTCATTCCTGCCTTGGTACACCAGAAGTAACAGAATCTATTCCCATAAAAACGATCCTTTTCCCCACTACAATGCAGCCATGTTACAGATAACAGGCTAGGGAACTCAATAAAAAGGGTCATTCCTGTCAGTGTACACTAAAGGGTTTGAAGCTATTCACAGAAAGACGGTTCTTTCCTTCACTAGAATTTAGCACATTCTGATACAGCAGGCTAGCTTAGCTGAAAGTCCAGGGTAATTCATCACTGGCAGTCTTTTCTGAAGAGGCCTGAAATTATGCTCAGCCAAACAAATGTAAGTCATGTATTTCCAAAAAGAATGTTAATTCCTACCACTGCATACCAGAAGAGATACAAATTTATTCCCAGAAAAAAATGGTCCTTTCCACCAGTAGAATCTAGCATTTTCATATAGAGCAGGCTAGATTCTGTTGGCTGAAATGCCCTGGGTCCTTCAGCCATGGCAATCTGTGTTGAAGGGGCCAGAAATTATGCTCAACCAAAAGAATGTAGTGCATCTCTTTCCTAATAAATAAAATGGTCAATCCTGCCTTTGTACACCAGAAGTAACAGAATCTATTCCCGTAAAAAAGGTCCTTTTCACCACTAGAATTTAGCCATGTTGCACATAATCAGCTAGGGGGATCGATAAAAAGGGTCATTCCTGCCAGTGTACACTAAAGGGATTAGAAGGTATTCACAGAAAGACGTTCCTTTCCTCCACTAGAATTTAGCATTTTCTGATATAGAAGGTTATATTCCCTTGGCTGAAACGACCAGGATCCTTCATATGTGGTAATCTGTTCTGAAGAGGCCTGAAATTATGCTTAGCCAAACAAATGTGCATCATGTATTTCCAAAAAGAATGTTAATTCCTGTCACTGCACACCAGAAGAGAGAAAATTTATTCCCAGAAAGATGATTCTTTCCACCACTAGAATTTAGCATTTTCACATAGAGCAGGCTAGATTCCATTGGCGGAAAAGCCCTGGGTCCTTCAGCCATGGCAATCTGTGTTGAAGGGGCCAGAAATTATGCTCAACCAAAAGAATATAGTGCAGCTCTTTCCAAAAAAAGAAAAAAAAGGTCATTCCTACCTTTGTACACCAGAAGTAACAGAATCTATTCCCATAAAAAGGTCCTTTTCCCCAGTAGAATTTAGCCATGTTACACATAGGCTAAGGGACTCAATAAAAACGGTCATTCTTGCCAGTGTACAGTAAGGGAGTTTGAAGGTGTTCACAGAAAGACGTCCCTTTCCTCCACTAGAATTTAGCATTTTCTGATACAGCAGGTTATATTCCGTTGGCTGAAATGACCAGGATCATTCATCCCTTGCAATTTGTTCTTAAGGGGCCTGAAATTATGCTCAGCCAAACAAATGTAAGTCATGTGTTTCCAAAACGAATGGTAATTCTTGTCACTGCACAGCAGAAGAGATAAACTTTATTCCCAGAAAGATGGTCCTTTCCACCACTAGAATATGGCATTTTCACATAGAGCAGGCTAGATTCTGTTGGCTGAAAGGCCCTGGGACCTTCAGCCATGGCAATCTGTGTTGAATGTGCCAGAAATTATGCTCAAACAAAAGAAATTAGTGCAGCTCTTTCCTAAAAAAATGGTCATCCCTGCCTTTGTACACCAGAAGTGACAATCTATTCCCATAAAAAAGATCCTTTTCCCCAGTAGAATTTAGCCATGTTACACATAACAGATTAGGGGACTCAATAAAAAGTGTCATTCCTGCCAGGGTACACTAAAGGGGTTAGAAGCTACTCACAAAAAGACGGTCTTTTCCTCCACTAGGATTTAGCACTTTTTGATACAACAGGTTATATTCCCTTGGCTGAAAGGATCAGGTCCTTCATCCCTGGCAATCTGTTCTGAAGGGGACTGAAATTATTCTCAGCCAAACAAATGTAAGTCATGTATTTCCAAACAGAATGGTGATTCCTGACACTGAACACCAGAGGAGATAGAATATATTCCCAGAAAGATGGCCCTTTCCTCCACTAGAATCTAGCATTTTCACATAGAGCAAGCTAGATTCCGTTGACTGAAAGGCCCTGGGTCCTTTAGCCATGGCAATCTATGTTGAATGTACCAGAAATTATGCTCAAACAAAAGAAATTAGTGCAGCTCTTTCCTAAAAGAAAAAAATGGTCATTCCTGCCTTTGTACACTGGAAGTAACAGAATCTATTCCCATAAAAAAGGTCCTTTTCACCACTAGAATTTAGCCGTTAGGAACTCAATAAAAAGGGTCATTCCTGCCAGTGTAGAGTAAGGGAGTTTGAAGGTTTTCACAGAAAGACAGCCCTTTCCTCCACTAGAATTTAGCATTTTCTGATACAGCATGTTATATTCCCTTGGCTGAAAGTATCAGGTCCTTCATCCCTGGAAATCTGTTCTGAAGGGGCCAGAAATTACGCTCAACCAAAAGAATGTAGCGCATCTCTTTCCTAAAAGATAAAATGGTCATTCCTGCCTTTGTACACCAGAAGTGACAGAATGTATTCCCATAAAAAGGTCATTTTCCCCACTAGAATTTAGTCATGTTACACATAACAGATTAGGGGACTCAATAAAAAGGGTCATTCTGCCAGTGTACACTAAAGGGATTAGAAGCTAATCACAGAAAGACGGTCCTTTCTTCCACTAGGATTTAGCACTTTTTGATACAGCAGGTGATATTCCCTTGGCTGAAAGGATCAGGTCCTTCATCCCTGGAAATCTGTTCTGAAGGGGCCTGAAATTATGCTCAGCTAAACAAATGTAAGTCATGTATTTCCAAAAAGAATAGTAATTCCTTCCACTGAACACCAGAGGAGATAGAATTTATTCCCAGAAAATGGTCCTTTCCTCCACTAGAATCTAGCATTTTCACATAGAGCTGGCTAGATTCCATTGGCTGAAAGGCTCTGGGTCCTTCAGCCATGGCAATCTGTGTTGAATGTGCCAGAAATTATGCTCAAGGAAAAGAAAGTAGTGCAGCTCTTTCCTAAAAGAAAAAAATGGTCATTCCTGCCTTTGTAGACTGGAAGTAACAGAATCTAGTCCCATAAAAAAGTTATTTTCCCCACTAGAATTTAGCCATGTTAGGGACTCAATAAAAAGGGTCATTCCTGCCAGTGTAGAGTAAGGGAGTTTGAAGGTTTTCACAGAAAGACAGCCCCTTCCTCCACTAGAATTTAGCATTTTCTGATACAGCATGTTATATTCCCTTGGCTGAAAGTATCAGGTCCTTCATCCCTGGAAATCTGTTCTGAAGGGGCCAGAAATTATGCTCAGCCAAAGAAATGTAAGTCATGTATTTCCTAAAAGAATGGTAATTCCTGCCACTGAACACCAAAGGAGATAGGATTTATTCCCAGAAACATGGTCGTTTCCTCCAGTAGAGTCTAGCATTTTCACATAGAGCAGGCTAGATTCTGTTGGCGAAAAAGCCCTGGGTCCTTCAGCCATGGCAATCTGTGTTGAAGGGGCCAGAAATTACACTCAAGCAAAATAATGTAGTGCAGCTCTTTCCTAAAAGAAAAAAAATAGTCATTCTTGCCTTTGTACACAAGAAGTGACAGAATGTATTCCCATAAAAAGGTCCTTTTCCCGACTAGAATTTAGCCATGTTACACATAACAGGCTAGGGGACTCAATAAAAATGGTCATTCCTGCCAGTGTACACTAAAGGGGTTAGAAGCTACTCACAGAAAAGCGTTCCTTTCCTCCACTAGGATTTAGCACTTTCTGATACAACAGGTTATATTCCCTTGGCTGAAAGGATCAGGTCCTTCATCCCTGGAAATCTGTTCTGAAGGGGACTGAAATTATTCTCAGCCAAACAAATGTAATTCATGTATTTCCAAACAGAATGGTAATTCCTGCTACTGAACACCAGAGAAGATAGAATTCATTCCCAGAAAGATGGTCCTTTCCTCCATTAGAATCTAGCATTTTCACATAGTGCAGGCTAGATTCCGTTTGCTGAAAGGTCCTGGGTCCTTTAGCCATGGCAATCAGTGTTGAATGTCGCAGAAATTATGCTAAAAAAAAAAAGGTAATTTCTGCCTTTGTACGCCAGAGGTGACAGAATCTTTTGGAATAAAGAAGGTCCTTTTGCCCAGTAGAAATTAGCCATGTTACTGATAACAGGCTGGAGGACTCAGTAAAAAAGGTCATTCCTGCCAGTATACATGAAGAACAGGCTAGGTACCCTTTGCTGAACGGACCAGGTCCATTCAGCCAAAGAAATCTGTACTGAAGGGACCTAAAGTGTACTACTCTTCCAAAAGCCTCCTTTATATTCTATTATAGAAACTCCTTTTTCTCACAATAATTCACCTTCTTTTACAAACCAGGTTATTCCCCTGCTTTGTGTTAACAACTGCAGGATTTTTTTTTACATAAATGTTAACTTTAATCTCCCTTTCAGGTGAACATGAGTAATTTTGTAAACTGCAATCCAGAATGTTTTCCTGAATTTGTCTTTTATACAATATAATCTACTCTGCTTTAGATGAAAATCAGGTTAGGAATTATTCCGATAAATAAACTGTAAAATATTTATAAAGAAGTTAATATATGTTTCAGGCTTTTTCCCCTACAATCTACTGTATTAAAAAAAGCTAGATTCCATGCCCTGAAAGGACCCTGTCAATAATATGTATTACATCAGACTACCTCATGTTTATTAATAACTAGGTCCTTTCAGCCAAGGGAATCTATCCTGTATTATGTGAGAAGGCTAAATTCTATTACTGCAAATAATGTCTTCTTCCCCACTAGAATTTAGCCTTCTCACATAGCACAGGCTAGATTCCCTTGGCTGAGAGGCCCCAGGTCCCTTCAACCAAGGGAATCTAACCTGCTCACAGCAACGAGGCTAGAATCTATTGCTGTAAAGACGGTCCTTTTCACCAGTAGAATCTAGCCATCTCACTATGAGCGGACTAGATTCCCTTGGCTGAAAGGCTAAGTCACTTCAGCCAAGGGAATCCAACCACAACTATAGTCATACACACTTCTTCCAACTTATGTATTTAATTTTACTGACGCTAATGATGACACGTTAAAAGGTAACGGGTCGCGGATCTATGACGCCCCATTCTTTTGCCCAACAGTAGTATAGTGAAGACACGCGGAGAAAAAGTATCTGGGTTGGTTGGGAGTTATCCAGCTGTTTATTTATTTTCCGTTGTGGACTAGCTTTTCTTGGCAGTAAACATGGTGAAACCACGATTTAAAGGAAGAAGTACAATTAATCCCTCCAGCGCCAGTACCAACCCAGGTAATATTTGTGTGTTACATTTGGATTAAGTTTGGAACTTCTAACTGTGTGTGTCCCTCTTAGCAAAGTATAGAAATGTGATCCATAGAAATTAGGTTAAAGTGTTGAGAATGAGCTTAATTTAAATTACAGATGTAGCTTTCATTCTTAACTTGCATATTACCTGGCTTTTGTGCAATTCTACTGATGGATGAAGTTTCCAGGTTTCCTGTAGTACACAGAAGATGCTTTAATCACGGTACCATTAAGTAGATGGTTAAATCACAGCTCACTGCCTAGCGGTAGCCACATTTGATTAGGATGTTAACTGTACAGTTCTACGTTTATTTGTAGGGCAAGTTATTGATATGTTAAAATTAAACATGGTACTGAATCTGAATTTGCGTAAACATAACCCCGTGTTTGTATGATTGAGTGTTTTGCGTTATTTTTGAGTCTTTAACTAAGTTTTTGTTGTTATGGTGGGATGTCTAAACGATTGATGTCTTCAGAGGTGAGCTGACATGACATCAAGTTACTTATACCTTTGACATGCATGCATTTAATTTCCATCATGCCTTTCAGCCATCCTGTTTTGGCTCAAACATTTTTTTCCCTGAAAACTGGTGACCCCTTCAGAAAAGGAGATGGATTATTATCTACAAATAATGACAGTCATTTCAGGTGTAGGCTTATTTTTACTGCAGACAATGCAAGCTAATGCAACAATGCTTGAAAGTAACTGTGATTGGTCCTTTATTCTTGATCATGTTTTGGTTTTATTCTGGAGACAAGAAATTGACATATTTTGTAGATAACCATGGTATGGGCTATTATCTTCTTTTTCTAGTTTTACCTCAAATCACTGTGTAATAAAACATGTATATTGTGTAGAGTACCAAATATTTTTTGTCACCACTTCTCTGCTCTTGTCCTTGATGGATAGCAGTTCCCCATGCTAACTGTGCATTTTAAAATTAAAAATAAACTGGAGCAGTACACACTAACCTCACCGAACACTTCATTTTAACCCCAAGTCCAGCAAAATATTACACAGTAGTACAAGTAAGTGTGTATATATATGTATATATATATATATATATATTTATATTGTTATACAAACTACAGTTACTACCACTTCCCACCACTTCCCATCATAAAACCAAACTCCACAAGGTACAAGAAGAAATTTGTGATCCTTGCACTTAAGCTGTTTTCAGCAGTGTTAGAGTGACAGTAAATCTAAACATTATTCCTGTAAAAGCATGATTGAAGTTTCTCCAATACCTAGTTGCACACAGGACAACAAATCTGAGTGACAAGCACTGTCCCCCTAGTTGCAAATCAGATACTCCTGACATTGATTGATATTCTCACTCCATCTGTTTACTCAATAAAAAAGGGTCTGTTGCCATGGTTGTGAACTTTCCCACTGTCCCCCATTACCAGTTTGGTGGATATGGGCATCCTGAGGCAATGTAGAAATTGCCTTATGTTTACTGACAACCAGTTAATTCTCAAGCAAACTGATGTGGTATGTGAGTGATGTATTTACACAATGTCACTGGAGGCAAAGCTCTCACATCAAAGTGCTGTTAATGTCAGTAAGGTTGTCAGTAGTACGCATGCTGCACCCATCACACACAATTCAAAGCAGACATAAAGACCCACATATGCTGAGGCATGTAAATGTAACCTTCCTAAATTGCAAAGACCTCCTAGATGAAGTACACATAACAAACACCCTCAGCAGCCCCAAATGCGCTCTTTCAAAACAACACCCACATCAACACATAGAGCTACATCTCATGGAGCCTCTACGACTCTGCCCATAAGGCAAGCCACTACACAATCCAACATTCTAGTCACTGGAGACTCCATCATGAGACACACTGATGTCCCTCTCCACCAGGCTGAGTAAGGAGAAAGTCACGGTCGGTTGATTATTTATTTACAGTTTGTTTACCAGGATAGTCCTTTGGGCTGTGAAGAGCCCATTTTCAATGGATTCCCGGGGAGAAAAGCTGCTTAGAAACATTATACAATGTAAACAAAACATTAACATTAACATTAAGTAATACAGGTGAAGAACATAGTCTAAAAAATGTCAGTTTACAGTAGAAATTTAAAAAAAAGAAAACTTAAGAAAAAAATTAGTAAATATTCACAAATAAATTTGTTTACACAATGAAAATATAACAGTAGAGCCAAAAAAAGATCTTCGCATGGTATCATATCAGAGTTATAGTAGGGTAGGGGACAAGAGGAGTTAAGTGTAGAAGTAAGAAAAGAGGGAGTAGTAAGAAGTAGTGTACAAGTAATTAGGTGGAGGGAAAGGTGGTTAAGAGGCAGTCTAGCTCAGTATGAAAAATGAGGAGAAAGAGTGAGAAAACAGGGTAGAATGCAGAGAGGAGTTATGTGGGGTGAGAACAGGAACATTCCCAGAGGGATGTAGGGGCTAGAATCCACCCATTATGCATGCAGTCAGGTCACTGAGCATAAGTGGCAATATGAGTCAATGAGTAAATGACCGGAGACGTACCTCCTTAGACTATATGAAGAGAGATGACATGGAGCTCTTAGAATATGTGTCTCAGGCTGGTATGAGCCTAGCATTGAGCAGCATTTTACCTTCTCCAAGGATGATGCCACAACACGAGCAAAAGATGATTGACTTTAATAATTGGCTTAGTTTCTGGTGTCATTCTAAGAGGTTGCAGTATTTGTCATTATGGAAGGAGATGTTCAACAGACCACGCAGCTTTGCCAGCGATGGTCTGCACCTCTCCCTCTAGGCGTTTGAATATTAGCAAAAACATTGTCTTCCCCACAGTGCCTTTTTTAGGCAATGCCAAATTGAAAGTACTTCAATATAGCAAATCAAAACCAAGAAAATATAAAGGTATTACTGCTCAATGCTAGGAGTCTAAACAACAAGCTCCACTACCTAGAAACTCTCTTCATCCTAGAGCATGCTGACATCTGTGCTGTCACTGAGTCATGGTTTAAAGCTGGAGTTCAAGGTTATAATGCCTTCCACACATGGTGTCTCTGTTTATATCAAAAAAATAAATATACTTCAAGACTGGTCAGACAGGGCAATGCACTTGAGCTGCTCCATGTTCAAATCACCATAGGAAAAAATCCAGTACCACTTCCTTGCAAGCTATAAGTCTAGGTCCCCATCTGACCCAGGAAACCCATACCATGTGTTTAAACTTGTTAGGAACACTAACCATCCATCCCAGTACCATATTAATGGGTGACTTTAATTACCCCACTGTTAACTGGGAATCCTATACGACACCAAATGTACATGCACAGACATTCCTAGATTTTGTAAACACAAACTCCCTGGACCAGATAGTCAGTACACCAACCAGGGGTGCAACCATACTGGATCTGCTCCTCACTAATATGGGAGAGTGCTGCACCCCCCCCCCCGTAATGTTTTCCCTGGTAAGTTCAGACCCCCATCCCCCCCCCCCCCCGTAATGTTTTCCCTGGTAAGTTCAGACCACAAAATGTTCTCCTTTGAAGTAAAAATAAAACCTGGACACCCAGCTAAACTTGGAATATTCAGGAACTACTCTAAGGGTAACCTCCTGCTATTAAATGATAACCTTGTAAAATTTCAAGCCCCCATAAACCCTGAAAACACTGTTGCCTGTACAGAGCTGTTCACAAAAACCCTGTACAAGCATGTTAATAGCTGCATAGTGGCAGCTGTACCCACCAGGAAGAAATACAGAGCTAACTAAAAAAAAAAACAAGCAACACTGGTGGAATCGCAAAATCAGTAACAGAAGGAAGAAAATCATGGTAAAAATTAGAAGGTGCAGCACCCAGCAGGATAAAAGCACTCTCACCAAACTAAACAAACAACTCAGTGAACAAATAAAGTCTACCAAAACCAAATAGGAGGTAAGTTTGGCCTTCCAGGCCAAGGACATCCACAGAGTATTCTTTAGCTATGTCCACAATGTCAAAGGCAGTACACAATTGTGTGCAGAGCTCATTGTAAATGGAGCCACCTATACTGAGCCAGAAGATATAGCAAACTTCCTGGTTGATAAATTCAGCTCTAACTTTACCCCTTTCTCTCCCCTCAGGAAATATCATCAAATATAACTCCCCCTACTATCACTAGGGAGCAGGTCCTTAATGCTCTCTGTAAGTACAAGAACACTGCATCAGTGGACCCATACAGTATGCTAGGATGCCTTCTATATAGCAGGAAACATGACCTATCAGGGCCTCTGGAATTACTATTTAACTGTAGCCTCCAAACAGGCTTCATGCCTCATGAATGGAGAACGGCATTAGTCATCCCTCTGCACAAAGGTGGCCCATCTACATACACTGGAAACAATAGACCCATAAGTCTCACTGGTCTTGTATGTAAAGAAAGAATTATCATGGAGATGATCAGTAGAGAGATTAGTTTATTTATTTATTTTAACATTTGTTAACCAGGAAAATCCAACTAGGACAGAGCCTATTTTCAGAGGAGGCCCGAGAGAGAAATGCTCCAGACGCATGTCTTTGTAATGTGGGAGGAAACTGGAGTACCTGGAGGAAACCCATGTGAATGCAGGGAGGATATGCAGACTCCGCACAGAAGGCACCCCAGCTGAGTGTGTCACCCAATATATATATATATATATATATATATATATATATAATGCCTCCTCAACCTGATGGACTTCTTTGAGAAGGTAATCAAAGCAATGGATGAGGGAAAATGGTAGGGCATTTGATGCAATACCCAACTCAGGCATTGTTGACAGACTCAAGAGGTTAGGTACAAACTCTTATGTCACCCAATGGATAGCCAGCTGACTCGGACAGGACCGAAGAAATTAGAGCTGGGGAGCCCACCTCAACAAAGAGGCCAGTTGCAAGTGGATTCCCTCAGGGATCAGTCCTTGGACTGCTGCTTTTTGGCGTTTACTTCGTAGAAGTCAAGGTCAATGTCAGTGGTCTCTGGCTGACTAAATTTGCAGATGATTGCAAATTAGGAGCTGTCATTGAATCCCACACTGACATAAATGTTCTCTAGGAGGGGCAGACACAGCCAAACAACTGGTGACGGAGCCATGGACTAAAACTAAATGCCAAAAAATGCATAATAGTATCCTTTGGAAGTCATCAATCCATGGTAACTATCATATTGACAGCACCCCCCTTAGAGCTGACCCAGTAGTCAGGGACTTAGGGAGGCACATAGATAGCAATCTAACCTTTGACCATCACCTGTCTACAGTAATGAGGAAATCTTTCTGTGTTGCTCAACTTATAAAGAAAGGTATGGCATCTAAGTCCGAGGAAGTCATTGTACCACTGTGTTTGGCATTCACCAGACCTATCATTGAGTACAGTGCCCTCTTTGTTATGTACCTAACCAGGCATATCCAATGATTGGAACATCCACAGAGGTTCCTCACTAAAAGAATAGAGGGCATAAGTAAAATGTCCTATGCAGATCGCCTCAAGGCCCTATCCCTGTATTCTGTCTCCCTCAGGCTTTTGAGGGGCGATCTGTGCCTGGCATACAAGTCATTGTCAGACCCCACTCTGGACCTCCTGCATATCCACAAAACAAACAGCACCAGAATTACCTATTCTAAAGACTTAAACCTTGCCTGTGATATAAATAGAACCTGACTGAAGCAACAAAAGTTGAAACAAACTGAGATGAATAGAACAAAATCCACGTCCGCAGAACCAGCAGCAAAGAGTCCAATATTAAGTGTTTTATTAACATCCACTTTTCGTTCAAAAAAAAACTGAACTTCTTCAGACAAACATCAAAAGGTAACAAATGTTAAAAAAAACTCCTTAAATACACAATTAACAACACATGGTACATTTGAATGGACCAACCAACTGGTTAAAACTCGCTGACATCAATATGTGGGAAAAAGCTGATCTCAAAGCTTCTTAAAGTGCTACTGCATACAAAAGTCAGATCTTTACAAATTGTGTTTTAAAATCAAACAACTGACCAAAATAAAATGAAAATTATCAATGAAAATGTGTCTGAACATAAAATGTTTAAAAACAAGAAAAACGAAACATAATAAATGAAATCAATTTAATAACGAAAAATAAGAAGTAAAACATAAAAAACATAAAAAAATGAGTCATAAATGAAGAATGAAAATAAAAAATAATAAAATTACCTCTGCATACTTCTGAGTTTCAAAATGCAAGCTAAACTCACTCTGTCGTTGAGACCTGGGGGTCTATATGAACAGAGTTTCAGCTTCCAAATCACTTCTAGGCGCTCTATTTTTTTCATCACTAATTATAGTGCTAAGATTCACTTAATCATGGAGGTGTTTGTCAAGAACTGGAGTATTTTCTGGTGTGACGATGCCTTACAAGCCAGGTTTGGTACTTTGCCTAGTTTTATATACAGGAGGGGGTGATAACCTCAAACGGATACTAGAAACAAAAAAGGACACTCGTGTTAGAGGGCACTTTCAAATATGAGAGTTGCAACATGTGCAGGCACATTGCCACTGGTTCGAGATTCAAAATTGCTGGGTCTTCTTTCTCCACTGTTGGTAGATTCAGCTGTAAATCTCGATCGGTTGTTTATTTAGCTTGCTGCCAGTCTTGCCCAGCGTTTTATGTGGGCAAGACTTACAGAGGTTTTAATGAAAGAATCTATGAGCACTTATATTGTATCAGGAAAAATAAGTGTGAAAACGCTTTGGCGAAACATGTTAATGACCACCCTCAGCATAGTTTTACTTTTAGGGTGGTAGGACAGGTTCCCTTTGACATCAGGGGGCGTCCTTTCCAACTATTATTAGAGCGCCTAGAAGTGATTTGGCAGCTGAAACTCTGTTCATATAGACCCCCAGGTCTCAACGACAGAGTGAGTTTAGCTTGCATTTTGAAACTCAGAAGTATGCAGAGGGGTAATTTTATTATTTTTTATTTTCATTCTTCATTTATGACTCTTTTTTTTTTTTTTATGTTTTTTATGTTTTACTTCTTATTTTTCGTTATTAAATTGATTTCATTTATTGTGTTTCGTTTTTCTTGTTTTTAAACATTTTATGTTCAGACACATTTTCATTGATAATTTTCATTTTATTTTGGTCAGTTGTTTGATTTTAAAACACAATTCGTAAAGATCTGACTTTTGTATGCAGTAGCACTTTAAGAAGCTTTGAGATCAGCTTTTTCCCACATATTGATGTCAGCGAGTTTTAACCAGTTGGTTGGTCCATTCAAATGTACCATGTGTTGTTAATTGTGTATTTAAGGAGTTTTTTTTACATTTGTTACCTTTTGATGTTTGTCTGAAGAAGTTCAGTTTTTTTGAACGAAAAGTGGATGTTAATAAAACACTTAATATTGGACTCTTTGCTGCTGGTTCTGCTGACGTGGATTTTGTTCTATTCATATAAATAGAACCTGCTGGAGAGACAGGTATGTATCCCAGAGACTACCCCGTCTGTGGAACAGGCTCCCCATACATGTGAAGCAGAGTTCCTCCCTAACCTAATTCAAGTGCAACTTGGACAATTGGATGGGGAAATCGGAAATTCATTCTTGGTTTGGCACCTATGTCTCTAATGGACACAGGCAACCTGAAAATGGTTCATCTCCCAGGCCCCTGCTTACACTTGTCAAGGGTATCAGAACTTGTCAGAGATTTGGGATGCATGGCTAGGCTTAAAAAGGCCATTGTTGTCGTTTGCCTAGGAAATGTCTATGAATCTATACTCCCCATAGAAGGACACAGAAAGTGGCACCCATAACATCCCTGAAACCTGAAAGAAATTCCAAAGTTAAATATTTATTTAGATGTGTGAACCTATGTGTCTTACGGTGTGAAAAACACAGTAGAATACCAAAGACAAAATAACAACAAATTAGAACAGTAAACAGTGTAGAGCACAAGCTGCATCATTTAAAACCAGTTTATAGTGACAAATTACTGCTAGAAGTCACAGCCCGGATTCAAGTGCACCTCCCTAAAAATATACCTGATTTTAGGGATTTATTAAAAGATGATCCTGTCTTACCTCATAAAGGAAGGCAACAGTTAAGTTGGGCTAGTGTAGGTAAGCAGTCTGTCCTGCCGCTGGCAGCAGTGAATGATCACCATGGCATACGTGTGTGTGCGCAGTTCAGCCATCAGTTCTGGATGATTTGTAGTATACTTTTAGCAAGCTATTATTATTGTTGTTGTTGTTAGGGGTGTAACTGTTCCTTATACTTATAAAAACATTAACGGTCAGAATTTATGCAGAAAATAGTGGTAGCTTGCCGGGATATAACACTGCATCTGACATGGTAGCATTATTGGGTCATGTGACCTATGGCTAATGCATTATTTTAGCATATTATAATTTTTATGTAGCTGAATAGCATGAGTGGTTACAGTAGGCTGCTTATATGAAGTATAGTACATTAACTGTCAGCAGCAGTGCTGCAAAGAGTAGCAGCACTGGAACAATGATGATGGATCATGTTAGACACCTATGTATGGTTGTTGCTACTGTAATTTCTGCATAATGCTTTATTTTAGCACATTATTTTCTCTTTATATAACCCTATGTAAACTCAGGCAGGAACTTGCAGCACCATTAGGCACCCTATTCAACCAAAGCCTGAGTACTGGCTTCGTCCCAGCTGAGTGGAGGACAGCCACTGTCATCCCTTTACACAGAGTTGGAGCGTTCACTGATCTGGAAAATTATGGACCCGTCAGCCTATCTAGCCTGATCTGCAAGGCCATGGAATGGATTATCATGGACCTCATTAACAAGGACATTGGCAACCTCCAAACACTTAATCCCACACAGTTTGGCTTCATCAAGAGGAGGTCATATCTGCTAAATTTGGTCGACGTTTTTGAGACAGTCACCAAAGCCATGGATGAGGGGAAGACTGTGCACACTGCCTACCTTGACCTGGCCAAAGCCTGTGACACTATTACCCACTTGGACATAATAGAGAAACTCTCTCCACTAGGTATCAATCCATATGTTACCAGATGGGTAGCAAACTGGCTCACTGATAGAACCCATGTAGTCAAAATAACGGAAGCCACCTCAAGCAGTAGACCCGTAACAAGCGGCGTACCCTAGAGTTCGGTCTTGAGGCCTCTGTTGTTTGGGATATACTTTTCTGAGGAGCATACCAAAACCAGTGGGCTGTGGCTGTCATCAGTTCCCCTAGTGATGTGGACATCCTCCAAGAGGGTCTCACTCAGACAAATGACTGGTGCCAGAAACATGGCCTCAAGCTGAATACCAAGAAATGCATCATCATCCCCTTTGGGGAGAGTGACATCCCCACAAATTATATTAATAACAATGTCTTAAGCACGCAATCAGTAGTCACAAAAATCTTTGAAACATAGTTTATCCATCCATTCATCCTCAACTCCTTTTTCCCAGTTTTGTATATGGAGTCAGGGTGTCACTACGTAATTATGGCGTGTCCCTTTTCTAATTTCTCCGAATCATTTGGGTTTCCAAAACCGTGAAGGGAATGAGCCCCATTCCTAAGTCAAAGTACGATTAAAGTTCATGAAATTAGTATTGTTTCACTCTTTGATGCTAGCTAGTAGTGCTCTTTTCAGCACTCGCAGTGTGCCCAGTAAAGACTCCTGCAATTTGTACAGAGTTACATGTGTTGGTAACGTATCTAAATATGATTGTAGACTCTCTTTTCATAAGACCCGTTGCTCCTACTATTATTGGAACTATCTGGGTATCTTTTTTCCACATTACTCATGTTTCTTCCTGCAAATTGTGATATTTTATGACTTTGTGTCTCTGTACGCAGGACACTTTAGTCACTGGGTATGGCAATTTCAATAATCAATGCTACTTTTGTCTTCTTTTCCTGGACCACTGTATCTGGTTTTCTAGCATCTATCTTTTGAACTGTTGGCAATAGATGATCCCATGTTATGTAGACCATCATTCTCTATGATGCTTTGTGGCTCTTATTTCCAGTGTTTTTCAGCCACTTCAATACCATAATGTTTGCACAATCCCCAGTACAACAGTCTTGCCACATTATTATGCCCTTCAGTATACAGTCCTTCTGCCATTAGTATGTTGCAACCAGCAACAAGGTGTGCAACTGTTTCCAATTCTGTTTTACAAAACCTACATTGGCCTGTTTCTCCCACATGTTCAATGGACTTTGTAAATCAGTGTGTACATAGCCCACTATCTTGGGCCGCCAATATCAACCTTTCATCTCTTGGCTTAAATTCGCCTCTCCTTAACCATTCCCTTGTTTGTTCCTGATCAACATGAGGTTCTTCCAGAAGTTTTATATACTTGCAACTGTATTTATTCTTTTTCCACATTTCTTGCCTTCTTATCTGGTCCTTCACCTTGTATTCTTTCTTTTGGTTGTTGGCACATTCAGTTGCTGCCTGATTTTTATCTACTTGTGGTTTGATTTCCATTCCTGCTTGATGTCTATATCCTTCTGCTAGCCTAAGCAGGGAAGTCATCTTAGATTTATTCTCCTTATGTTTCAAAACTTTCACTACGTTTGGGTCTTGTGAGGTCAACATTTATGTGTGGAGTCCCACGATTGCAGATCTATACATGTAATCAGTTTCAAGGAGACCCATCCTGCCTTCATATCAGGGAATATGTAATCTTGGCATACACTCATTTTATAAATCATTTGGTGAGTATGAAGCATCCTTCTTGTTTTCCTATCTAATCTGTCCAGCACTTTTTGGGGGCCAGTCACTCAGTCCAAAAATGTAAGTTATGACAGGAAGAACAAATTGGTTTATAGCTTGGATTTTGTTCCTAGATGTCAACACTGTTTTCAGGATTAATTTAAGTCTTCTAAAGTACTCCTTACTAAGTTTTATTTTTATTCACATTTGTTTGTTTTATTGTTGATTCTTCATCAGTTCTCAAATATTTATACACTCCCTCTTCCTCAAGTTTTTTATATTGCATTCTTGTCCCAAATTGATCTTTTCTTGAGGTTGCAATTTTTCTGCTTTAAAGATTGCTTTTGCACATTTATCAAGACCAAATGACATGCTTATATTATCTGAAAAAGTTTTGACAACTTGCAGTTCCTCATCTGATGAGCTATACAGTTTTAAATCGTCGACAAAGGGAAGACAAGTCTTTGCACTTTGTTGTTTTCTAGGAGCGAAATTATAGTCACGACCTAAGCTGTTAAGTAGACAGATTAAGGGCAAGGCAGAATAGCAGCAGTGACAGAGAGTCACCCTGAAATATCCCCTTTAGATTTTTATCTCTGGAGTAATAAGTTGTCCTTTATCATGGCTTAATTGCAAAGTGGTCTTGCCACTGTTTCATGGTCACTGTAATGTAGTCGATTAGTGCAGGGTGTATCTTATTAATTTGTAAGCACTCTTTTATCCATGAATGTGGGGTACCATCAAATGCTTTTTTGTAGTCAATCCATGCCATACTTAAAATTCTTCCCCTTTTTACAGTTCTCCACTATGACTTTATTTAACAACAAATAATTCTTTGTTCCATATGACTTTCTTTTGTTGCCCTTTTGTTCTATTGCCATAATTGAGTTTTCTTCTAAATTACTATAAACTCTGTCAGCATCAATTCCAGCGTAAAGTTTGTACGTCTTCGGTATTGATCTATAATTTTTAGGGTAGCTTGCAGGTTCACTCTTAAGTAGGAGCATTGTTTTTCCTGTTTGCCAGGTTGATGTCTGTTCGGGGTGTGCATATAAATAATTCTTACTCATGGCTAAATCTTTGCGCAAACATGTTAATGCTTTTAACCAGAAGTTAGGTGCTGCATCTGGGCCTGGGGTTTTCCATTTAGAGGCTTTTCTTAACTTTGTTTCAATCTCTCTGGTTGTTACTTCATCCCATTTCATATCCTGTACCTTTAAACTTCTTATTCTTTCTTTTACTACTTCTATCCATTTAGCATCTTTATGTTCCACAGGATCTTCATAGATATTTCTCCAAAATGTATCTATTTCTTCTTTTTTTTTTTTTTTTTTTTTTTTTGGTGGTCTTTCATTTCCTTTTACCTTATTTCCCAATTCTCTATAAAACTTTTTTGAGTCATCCATAAATTGCTTATTTTGTACTTTTCCTGTATATTTGTCTATGTATCTTAGTTTTTCTGCCTGTGCTGAGATTTTTAGTTTATTATTTGTGATAGATCCTGATCTGTTCTAATATTGCACATCACTTTTATCACGTGTCTTTCTGAGTATTTTTGTTTATCTGTTCCCTCTTCTATACTCTTCTAATAGTAACACTTCTTGTCTTAGCTGCTTTATGGTTTTCTCTATTCAATACTTCCATGATGACATTCAATTTCTCCCCTTTCTTTCCCTCACTACCCTGTGTTCTTGTAGTAGAACTTTATCAGTTATTAATTTAGCTGCACAGTAATACATCCTGTTTACTACTGTTATTTCACATGAATCTCTATGGACAGTCCTAATTACTGTGTTCATTTGTTTTATCAAACTTCTGACTTTTTGGGTTTTATTGACCTTCTGCAGTCTATTTCTTTCATTGATCTTAATATGTCTATTAAGTCGAGCAACTCTTCTCTTAGCTCATTTTCTTTTAAACTGAGGGTACATCCCTTGTTTTCCATATCCTGTGGACATTATGTAGAAACTTCTGTAGCATCTTCTTGTGGCACCTTCTCTTCAATTTCATCCTGTCATCCATTGCTCTGTCATATGGGAACTCACTGGCCTATCCCTCCTCAACATTGACGGCATCAGTTTCCACAGTTTCCTGTTCCTTCTCTTGCTGTCTAGCTTCAAGTAAACTTTTATACTGGTTTCCTGTGGAAGGCTCCAAAATGTCTTGATATGGCACCTGACCAATTGCTTCCTGTTCCATTGGTTTCCCCTTAATTTGGATATCCATTGCCCTATCTTGTTGTGGTGCTTTCTGCATTAGATTTTCTACACTCATTCCTTCACTTTGCAGGTGCTCCACAACCTCAATTTTTATTTCTTTAACTTCTCCATTACTAATCTCCTTTTCTACTTTTCCTCTTTGTCTTCTTATTTTTTGTATAGTAATGTTTTCCTTATCCGGATTCCTTTGCCTATATTTCTCTTCAAATATCTTTGGTGCTGCTCTTTTTGTATTGGTTAGTTTTGCTTTCTCCTTTGCATAAATATTACGCCATATTAAATCTTTTTCTTTCCCATGTCTATATTTCTTCAGATGTCTCCTGATCTTCCTGCTTCTCCTAACTTGGGGACTCGTGCCATCATAGTGTGATGTAATCTGTGTTAGACCTTCTACAGCAAATCCTTCACTTCGCAGGCACTCCATAACTTCTATTTTTTAACTTCTACTTTACTAATCTTCTTTTCTACATTCCATTTTTGTGATATTAGTTTTTTATTGTGAATTTTTCCATATCTGGATGCCTTTGCCTAGATTTCTCTTTGAATGTCTTTGGGGCTACCTCCTTTATATTGATTAATTTGGCTTTCTTCTTTGCATAAATATTGCATCATATCATAGCTCTCTTTCTTTCTCATGTCACCATTTCTTTTTTTATACTTTTCAAAAATATCAAGATTTTGTTCTTTACACTTCCTTAGATGCTTCTTTTTCCAAACATATCACAATTTCTTGATCAATATACTGTTTTTTCAAAAATCTGTTCTATTAATGAACACAGATTTTTATTTGAAGCTTCTGGCAGTTTTTCCTGTGGAAGCATTTTTTTCTTTCCTCTAATTTGTCTCTTAATCTTTGTGTATATCTTGTGTCTGGAAGTTCTTGGCTTTTTGCGTAATAGTAACAATACATAATTTCTTTCTTATCCTCAATAGTCCACTCTGTTGCCTTTATGGCTGCTCTTTGGCTTATCTGTTTTTGTGATTTTTGTGGACTGCTACTTCCTTCTACAACAAGGGGGCCATCCTCCCCCTGGCCTGGTCTAGCCTCATTGTAGGAATGGCCTACTGTGAAACTAGCAGCATGGCTTTAGAAATCCCTCTAGCACAATGACAGATCTAATTACTACTGCAATCATCTGTTAAGATCTCAGCAAGTGATTTCATTGATATGCTTATGACACTTGATATTGTGAACCATACTCTCTTACTTCAGAAACACTACATATTGAGTTTTGGAGATAGCACTATGTTGTGGTTGCAAGATGGAACCTTTCAAATTTCCGCCAGTATCTCATTCTCAGAAAATGGGGTATTCAGCAATGATGCTCCTCAAGATTTTGTACTAGGCCCCACTACCTTTCATCATTTTGTCAGTTGTATTGCTTTTGACATGACTAATGTTAATCTTGTAATATGTGCAGATGATATATTTATAACTGACTCCAGAAAAACTCATCTCACCCTTAAATCTAGACTTCAGACAATCTTCTCGGAATTACCCAGTTGCGTCCATAACGACAAACTCTTGTTGAACTAAAGAAAAAAAAAAAAAAAAAAAAATAATGTTAGTCTTTTTGCAATCCAGGAAATATTTGGCATCTGTCCATCTTTAGTTTTCAAAGATATTAAAGGAAATTTTATTTATTATTTTTATCTGTGTTTGATTACTGGCAAGGTCCTACTGTGGTAATGAAGACCCCTTTTCAGAGGAGGCCCAAGGAGAATAGCTCTACAGAATTACACAAGTTCATAGGTAGGTACTAGGCTATCAGCCCAAGGGCCTACGTAAGCCTAGCCAACAAAGTTCCGTGGCTTACGCCACCCAAGAAAGTTATTTTCTTGTGCCACTGTCTAGCAGAGACACAGAAGTGATCCCCGGGTGTATTTCCTATTTCCCTTCCACTCATCAAGAGTTTTCTTGAAGAGTGCTAGTGAAGAACTTTGCTTGACATAGATGGGTAGCCTGTTCCAGAGTATTGGGTTTCTCTGGGACAGGAATCTAGCCCTCCAGCATGTCCTGTTTATTGTGATGACAAGGTTTAGGTCCCTAGAGCATGTAGCTCGGAGGGATTGGGATTTCTTTAGGTGTAGCATGTCCAACAGCTCTGGGTTTGACATAGCTTTATATGTTAGGCAGAAATCACCTCGGAGTAGGCGATATGCTACGGAGTAAAGCTGGAGTTTTTTGATGCAGTTAGTGTAGGGCATTTGTTTGAGGCCAGTAATCGTCTTTGTGAGGTACTTCTGTGGCCTTTCCAGCTGCTGCAGATGTCTTGTGAGGTACATTCCAAAAGGGGTGTTGTACTCTATAATGGGTCTAATGAGTGTCGAGTAGAGGGGAACAATGACATCTTTTTTCGTGGATGAGAACCCTTTTATGATGAGGTGTGCCACGTAGAAGGACTTCCTGACTACTGTGGCGATGCGACTCTCAAAAGAGAGACTACTGTCCACCTGGGTCCCAAGGTCTCATCACACATTTGGTGTTAAGTAGATTGCTGCCTATGTGGTAGTTCATGGGTACAGAGTTTTTACCAAAGGGGATGACACCAATTTTTGGCATTGAGCTTGAGGCCATGGCTCTGACACCAGGCATCTGTCTCAGCGAGGCCCTTCTGTAGGATGTCCACATCATTTGGGGACTTGACTATGGCTCCTAGTTTGCAATCATCTGCGAACTTCATTAGCCAGAGGCCTTCTGTGTTAGCCTAAGTAGATACGAAACAGGAGAGGTCCCAGGACTGAACCCTGTGGTACTCCACTTGTCACTACTTTGAGGTCATGTGGAGTCTGCAACTTTTATAGTGTGGGTTCTGTCAGTGAGCTAGTTGGCAACCCATCTTGTGACGTAGGGATTTATATCTAGTTTAGTGAGTTTAGCTATAATTCCAGAATGGGGGATGGTGTCGAAAGCCTTGGTGAGGTCAAGATAGGCTGTGTGAACCACCGTACCCTCATCTACGGCTTTGGTGACTGCCTCAAAGAAGTCGATAAGGTTCAGGAGGCATGATCTGCCTTTCACAAACCCAAACTGAGTGGGATCCAGAGTTTGGAGGTTACCAATGTCTTTGTTTATGAGTTCCATGGCCTTGCAGGCCAGACTCGTCAGGCTAATAGGTCGATAGTTCCCAGAATAAATGATGGTTCCCCCTTTATGGAGTGGGATAACTGTTGCTGTGCGCCATTCAGTGGGCACAAAGCCTGATGCGAGGCTATTATTGAACATGGTGCTTAAGTGGGGAGCCAGTTTGTTCTGAAGTTCGTGTAAAACACAGCCTGGAATGTTGTCCAGTCACATGGATGCTGTGCTTTTGGCTTTAGAAAGTGCAGCTTTTACCTGCGCAGTTGTGATTACAGGGACTCTGCATTCTCCCTGTATAGATATGGGCCCTTTAGGGGATGGGGGGGGGAAGTTAACCTATCTGCCAGGATTTTAACAATAAAGAAAATAGAGGTAATATAGAAAAATATAATGTAATACAACATGACAGAATTAATTCCTTAGCACAAATATTGTTTTCGGAAGGGAGAAAAAATAGTTGCAAAGCAGTGTAACAGAATTGGCGTGTAAAGAGGGATATTGAGGGGATGTTTAATGAGACTGGAAAGGATTACAGTTAGACAGAGGCAAGAGTTAATGGAGCCAGTACTTAAGGGAAGATAGCTGGAGCAGTTTGCAAAGAGGGATTTATTGTTGGTGGAAAGGTAATGGTTTAGACTTGGAATTTATACTAAGACTGGAGAATTATTATTTTTAAGGGCAGACGACATGATTAGAGGGAAGTAATAGATATAGTTTCATCCAAAACACTGCTGAAAGAGGTACATTTGGTTCACATTGAATCTTTCATTTAACTTTTCACTTTATACTGATAACATTGCCACTAAACTTCTGTCCCACCTCAATGTCTGATATCTGATCTAATCTTGTATTCCATACTTCATGTGCAGTTATAACAAAAATGGCCTAGTTCCCAAATTGAATATGGCCAACTGCTGCTTTCCTTACAGTCATCCCAAAGTACTCATAAATTGCATTTTGTGGAGAACAAACTATGCAGATCTGTTCTTCTTGCAGATATGAACATGCATCATTGCAATTTACTAAAATGTTTGAACAGGTTACCTACTACAAGGCCATTCTGCTCATTGGTAGTTTGATATTCAAAATTCCTCAAATTAGTTAATGAACCCCCACTGAAAAGAATATTTTCTACTAGGGAACAAAGCTACTTTTTAAGAAAACAACCAGGGTGGCATTCTTGCATTAGCCCAACCTAAATTCAAAAATGTAGTAGGAGAAAAAGCCTTCTAAAGACTAGGACCTATATTATGGAACCATCTCCCAAATGGTTTGAAAAATAATTAAACTTTGGAATTAATTCAAATCATTATTGAATGAACATCTTTATAAAGAGGCTAAGTGCCCCTGTTTTTAAGATGCTTGGTAAAACACTGCCAAAAATAAAATACTAAAGTTCATACACCTGTCTAGTAACAGGGAGCATCACTGAATAACAGTAAAAAGTGCTCAGTGACTACCTGTTACTGCTAGAGCTGAGCTACTTTTCAGCACTCTTACTCACAAGTTACTAACTCAGGTTGCAGTTCTCCATTAAAAAAAACAAGCTTTGTAATTGCAAGCATTGTTCTAGCTTATGAACTTGGATGCCATGCTTCTATCCAGACCAGAATTCATACTGTGTATTGCAGAGAGAGCATTCACTAAAACTGCACCAGCATGTTGGAGCAAATTACCCAGTAACACCAGGTCTATCAAGGATTTACAAACATTCGAGACAGTGCTTAAAGAAGTTCTGAAATGCTACTGCTTCAGAGACGCTGGTTTAGGTGTATTATTTATTACATCAAAACAATCCAAAGATCTGCTAACACAACCCTGGTGAGAAATGCAGTTACCTTATTTGTTTGATCTCTTCTGGAAAATACATGTGAACATTGACTAAAACTTCCTTTCTATCTCTATTATGAGACATTATCATATACTTTTATTGTATTTGCATTATTTTGTGGCTTCTCTGTTATATTCTGTGTAGTATCCACTCTGTTTTTGTTTTCCCATTGGACCTGGGCCATGGCTGAAAATGGTCCACAGACCAGCATATACAAGTAAAATATATCTAATGCCCACCCCCTTTGTATGTAATGCTGCTAATATTCTTTATGTTGTATATGTACTACTAGGGCTTTCCTCCCTAGGCCTCCACTGAAAAGGGCTTGTTTGCCCAATTGGACTTTCCCAGTTAAAAAAAAAATGAAAAATGTGGTACAGTAAGATCTCCTATTTTATTTAATCTTTATTAACCTGTGTACTGCACAGCCCTCTTCACAAGTATTATCTATTTTGTAAATGTAGTCATACTGTGTTTTTCCTATGTTTTACATTTATTTTGTGTATTACCATTGTTCTCCACCTGTATTTTTTACTGTTGTTCATTACCTAGGTCATGACTGAAAAATGTCAACAGACCAGCTCACCGATACCAGGTAAACATATTGCAAATAAGTAAATCTCTGATTTAAAGTGGAGTGCTACATCTGGAAGTGCATTCCATAGCTTCATCATTTGATTATTGGGATAGTCTGACTGGGCTGTTCAGCGGAAGCCCCAGGGTGAAAAGCTCCACAAAATTGCCCATTATAACAATGAAAGAAAAATATTGACAGTACAAAAAATATAATACAACATGACAACATTAATGATTTAGCATGGTGATTATTTTCAGGAGAAGGGAGCGAGAATAGTTGCAAAAGCAGTGTAAGGTACTTGGAGTGTAAAGAAAAGAAGGGATCTCGATGAGGATATTAAGGAGAGGGGAAAAAGATTACATTTAGGAAATGACATGAGAGCAATTTACAGAGAGAAATTTTAGCTAAAATAGAAAGTTAACAGTTTAGAGTTGGAAGTGAGAGTAACTTTGGAGAATTCTAGGCTAATAAAGGACATATAGTATGATTAGAGGGAAAAGTGGAGTTGAAGGAAACCAGATGTGGATGTAATTATGAACAGTTGTAGAAGCCGAAGAATGAGATGCAAGTTTATCCAGGAGAGTTGGAACAAGAGCAGTGACAGGAATTAAATGGGCAGTCCTTTAGTTTGATTTTGTACCACATGGGGAGGAAATTAACCTAATAGTAGTAGGGAGGGAGTTTCAGAGCTGAGATATAAAGGTGTAATATAGGGGGTCCTGAAATAAATTTAGCTGGCTTCACTGAATTATTTTCCTAATATATTTTTTCTTTGGTTTCAGTAATTCATTTGTTAACTGGGTAAACCTGCTGGGTACAAGCCTGCTTTCAGGACTGAATTTGGAACACTGCTTGGTTAAGTGACCTACTGAGCATCACTCAGCAGGTAAATGCAGGCCAAAGGGAATCAAACCTGGTCTACAGAAAGAAGTTTTTCCAGCTCATAACCTTAATCCTCTGCACTAAGCTGGCAGACTTTAATGGTTTTTATTCAAAAGTGATGGGCCTTTTAGTTACCTGAATCATGCCAGGGAACCATTGTCATTATCCTCCAGCCATGTGGTGCCATGCACTGTACTGAGTGTAGTCTGCATACGTTTGCCTAGCACTTCTGGCGATTGTATGAGCACATTGATTTGGCAATTTTTCAGATGTTTGATTTCTTTTATAAAACTGCTTGCCCTTTCCTTAAACATTGGCCCCATGTGCTTGAGTTGATGGTAGCTCGGGCAGATGTGAAAGATCCCTTGGCACTTATCAAAAGAGTAGGATTTTTGATATATACATTACGTATTATTTATATACTTAAATTATTTACATCTATTTATACATCTCCATACATTATAAACTTCAATTTAATCATTCCCCCAACTCTTTTATCCACAACCAAATGTTATTTTCTCCAGAACCTTTATCAAAATCCATTTTCCATTATATTTGATTTCATTTAGTCTCTCATTCCGTATAGTCCGTGAAACTCTATTAATCTGTCCATTTTCTTCACTTCTTCCTGTTTTCGTGTACCATAATAACCAAATTGTGTCAATATTTATTTGCTCAAATTTTAACAAACATTTCAGCGTATTATGTTTATATATTTCTTTCCACAAATTAACTTTCACATTTCAGAAACACATGGTCAGTAGTCTCAAACTCTCCACATTTATTTAAATATTCCATCTTGCCTTTTCTTGTATGGCATATTTGCCTTAACCGGCAGTTTTCTAATAGTCAGCCTCCATAAAAAATCATTACATTCTTTAATCTTTTCTTATGGTTATTGTATCTCATCATTATGGCTTTTTCTCATCTATTTCTAAATCTTTCCATGGATCAATGCAATAAAATGCTTTCATAATATTTGAGTACCATTCCTTTCTGTTTTTCTCACATATATTCTTTATTTTCCATAACACAATTTTGTTTTGGTACTTTTTCATTTCTTCAAATCACAAATCTTTTACTTCCCACAATTCTTTGTATATATAATATAGTATCATTCCTATCAAGTTTTTATTTTCCTTTCTAATTCCTTTTAATACCTTATATAAAATTAAATATGCTGCATGTATTGGGTTTATTAAACCCAAGCCTCCTTGCTCTTCTTTCATATATATAATCCCTCTCTTGACTGGATTCAGTCTAGAGACCCTTTGTAAAAGAAAATACAATCATCATTAGTTCCTTTCATACTTAATAGGAATTATGTAGATGTTAGCAGCATAACCAATTTTCCTATTACCATGGTGTTCAGCAAGTGAGCTTTTTTCCATAAGAAAATCTATATGATTTCCCAAAAATAGTCCTATTCTTTACTTTTGAGTACATTATCCCATTGTTGTCTGTATTCATTCCTTCTAGATATTACTCCTAATATATCTACATATTTTGCATTGAACTTGGTACCTCCTGTCATACCTTCAAAACCAAATCCTTTACTTTTCTCTTAATTTATACTTAATATTTAATTTCTTTCTTCCATCCATACTTTATTGTTAACAGTATAGTTATACATTATTGGCAGTTGTACTTCCTTCATAATTTTTATCCACCGCTACTTGACATTTTAATAATTTCCTTCACTGTTAGATTCATAACTGATGAGAAAATCAGACTACTAGCTGGGAAGTCCTGCTTTATTCCACATTCTGTTTTTATTTCTTCCTCAGTCCAGCCATTTACATTTAGTTTTGCATAGTTCCTTTCATAAACAGATTTTATTACTTGTAATATTTCGTACTTACATTATATGTCTGCAAAATTCTCCATAATGATTTGTATTGAATATTATCACAGGATTTACTTGTATCCTCTATCATAGCCTTCACTTCTACATTTTATTTATGATCTCAGTTATTTCTTTTATTATCCGTAATCCATTCTTTTTGACTTCCTTTTCTTCTGAATACTTTTTGGTCATGTATTCTATTCATTTTTTGTAACCTTTTTGTTAATATTCTCATAAAATGTTATAATCTATATTATTCAATGTTATAGGTCTTACATTTTTATCTCCTCTTTATTTCCTTTAACTCCTGTACACATCTTTCTCTTTAATTCCAGTTTCTAACCACTCATTCATAACTTCTATAAAAATGTTTTGCCACTCCTTCATTTCTTTATACATACGGTATTCAATTCCACCCAGTCCTGTTGCAGAATTCATGTTAATATCTTTTAGAATTTCATTAAATTATTTCATAATTATTTTTTGTTCTAAATACTCATTTTCATTAATTTTTCACTTTTATAAATTTGTTCTATGTTTTCTTTTCTTTTAACAAATTATTCCAATACATAGTCTTTAATTATTTCATATATATCTTCTTGTTGTCTTATTTGCTTACCTTCCTTATTCTTTAATGCGCTATTATTTTTCCTTTTATTGTTGTTGTTTGTCTTTAGGCTTTTCCCGGTAAGGGGTCGCCACAGCGGAACACCGGTCCACTAATGATTGGCAGTAGATTTTTACGAAACGCCGAGGTGCCAGTTTTACTCAAATGTGGTGCTACCTCTTATTTCTTTCCTTGTAAACAATATTTTGTTTATATAACAAGTCAATTTTAATTTGATTCATTTCATATATTTCTCTCTCTCTCATAAAAGGAATTTTTCTTCTCTAAGTCTCTGAATGTTTCTTGACTTAATATCTTCTACCTTTTTTCTTCTTTTTTTCCTTTATACAGTTTAAAAACATCTTTTTATATTTCTCTTGAAATTAAGCCACCAAACCGTGCAGTTCTTATTAAATTCTCTTATATTCATGTGATTTTCCATAATTCCATAAGTTCTTTTTTCTCTCCTAAATTTAATTCCTTTTCATTAGTTCTCTTTATTCCTTTTCCTATTCTTGAATATTCTTAATTTTCCAGTACTTTAAGTATAGCCACATGATCTGAAAAATCCAGCATACTTAATTCCTCTTTTTCTTCAGATACTAAAAATAATCAGTTTCTGTCCTAATTTCATTCCTTTTATAGGTCCAGTGGTTATTGTCCCATTAACTTTACATTTCTCATAATTTCTGTAACAATTTTAACATCACAATTGCTCTTATTTTTTTAAATTACAATTAAAATTACCCACCACTATAATGTCCATATCTACACAAACATATTCAAGAATATTTTTAAACATCATTTCTCTCTCTCTTTTTTTTTTGGTTACATATGCATATAAAGCTGTAATTCTATACATACATTTTTCCGTCTTAAGTCTATTACCGTAATTCGTTGTAGTTCCACTATGGTCACATCTAATATTTTAATGCTTTCTTGACATAATATACATATACCTGAGCACTTTTCTTTGCACATGTTCCAAACTAACGCACCATTCCACATTTTTTCAGTCTGCGTTTTTCTTCCTCTGCTAATAATCTGATATATTCTAAAACAATAGTATGTGCATCTACTGCAGCAGACCATTGTAATATGCATATTCTCCTCTTAACATTTTTCATACTGTTCACATTTAAAGCTAATATTTACAGCTTTTAAGAACAGTTAGCATAATAAAATGTTTATCCCTTTCCTTTCTTATTTTCTTTAAGCATTATGTTTTTGAATTTCCTTTTCCTTTATTTAACTCTCTTCCCTATCAAATTCTTTTTATTTCTTACTGTACACCAGTCATCTTGTCCCTCACTTGTCTCCTCTGTTTCTTTTTCCATGTTACTTTCTTTAACTTCATGTATAACCTCTTTATCAGTTACATCTTTTTGTACATTTTCTTGTATAACATATTCTATCCCTTTCTCCTGTTTTACTTCATTTTCATTTTCTTGGACATTCATTTCACATTCTAACCATGAATGGCCAGTATTGCCACATCTTTATACTTCAAATCACTTTTTTTTTGCAGTATGTCGTTTTACCACATAACATCTTTTTTTTATCATATTCATTGATTAAATGATTATTTTTTCCACAAAAATAACAAGTCTTTGGTTGACCCCTGTATTTCATGAAATCCTTATTACCATGAACATTAATAATACTAGGTACATGCATAACATTATCATTTTCAGTATTACTCCACTTTCCCATCCCCCAGTCCATAGTCCTCTTTCATCATATATTTTTGTGGTGTCCATTTCTTCTTTACAAATAGTTAACAAATGTTCATTCAGTTGTTTTGCTTCAACTTCAGTTCTAAACTGGATCATTATTCTTTTTTTGTTTGTCTGTAAAAAGCTTGCACCACATATTCTGACCTTGGATAAATATTTTTCTTTTGTTCATATGTACCCAAAAAATGTTCATTTCCTGCCCCCGTCTCAGATACCACAAAAAGTCTCTTTATTAATTAAAATAAATGCTTTTATCTCTTTTGATTTGACAGCCAGAGGTGCTATGACAGAGTCCCAAACTTCATACCTGTCCAAACTTTCTTCTTTTTTAGTGTTCACACGTACTGTACACTTTTGTTTCTTTTATTTCTTCTTTGCTCCTTCTCCAACAGTTTGTGCATACGTTTTTGTCTCTGGAACTTTTTCTAGCAGTGTCTCTTCTTCTCCTTTTTCTTCTATTTTTTCACAAGATGTCCCTCCATGAAATTGCTGCTCCATTTTTTGGCTCACTTTGGTTTACCATTTCTTCCAAATAATCATCCCGCAACCCCCACCTGATTGCAGGGTTGTAATTATGCTTTTTTTCAGAGGTAAATGTCAATCTTTCAGACAATCTCCTCTGAAAGTTTTCCTCTGACTCCATCTCTGTTTCAACTACAATCTTCTTTTCATCCAATGTCACTGTCTTTTGCTGCACCCACATCATCAGAAGTAACGTCTTGTAGCGATTTTGCCATTTCAACTACATTTTCACCAGCTGTTCTTCCAGTTTCAGCAAAAGCTGAATCAGCCATGTTTTCTTCCTGTTTTTTCAGGCCGCCTCCATGCCTGGAACAGGCAGTCCATTGTGTCACACACAAATGCTTCCCCCTACTACCAAGGATAGTGGAAGTTCCATAATGCCTTGACTAAATTTCCCCTTGCAGTATAAATACCACCTTTGGTCTCCCCTGAAGAGAGGCTTCTAGCCAAGTGGGACTAACCTGGTCAACAAAGAATGAATGAATAAATACATATACAATGTATGATGTGTACCCTGAAGATAACCTAATACAGTAGCTTATGTGTGAAGCTTCTGCTTGACGCTTTTATAGTAATCCTTCTTTGTCATTTTTTCCTCAACAGTTATGAAGTTTGCACTCTGCTTTCTGGCACTGGCAAACCAACAGTTTTAAGCAACTTGGATCTCAACCTTCTTACCATCAGTAACCCTGAAGAGGGATGGACCTACAGTTTGCAAAGCACACTGGTTCCTCCAGCATCAGTATCTTGTGCAGTCACAGATGATATTTGCCTCCAATATCCTTATAAACTTTAAATGTCTGTTCCACTGTTGTTGGCTTTACAGGCATCGGTCCCATCAGTGTTACCAACCTGGCATTCTGTCGTCATTTCTACCAACATCAGTTATACTGAGATTTGGCTATTCAATATTAGTCTGTCAGGCCTTTGTTCACCTTCTTGTTCAGCTGCTGTTAAGAGGAGTAGTTTGAAGCCCAGGAGACACCAGACCCCAATTCTTCGACCCATTGTTTATCTCCAGAGATTGTGGAGTTTTCTTGTTGGAGCCTTGGTGAAGCTATGGTTGTCCCCCTTCCCATGGGTTCTTGTATGTTTTTTTCTACTAGTATTTTCTTTCACCACCCTCCCCCACCCATAGCTCCTTTTAGTTTTTCTTTCCATTCCTCTGAGTAGAGTTTTCTTTACATGCAACATGTCCCTTGGATTCCTTGGAGTAGGAATCGGTTGCAGCCAGAACTAGGACGTATACTTGTAAGACCAAGCAGTTGGAGACCAAGTTAGATTTCTCATTGAGCATATGGAAGAGGATGACTGGTTTCTATATTCTTCCTTTCAGCTGACTCCAGATTTGAAAAAAAAAATACTGTGAATGATGCAGGAGAAGAGGACTAGATAGATGTCTCACTGAACCTGTTTTCCCAACAATGTCATCTGTAGGACGCATGTATTATTTCCCTTTCATCCTCTTGGGTGGTCCCTCTTCAGATGTTCCACAGAATGCTACAAATTTGTTGTGGTGAAATTCTGGAATGGTGCCCCTAATCTCCTGGAAAGAACATTACATACTCTGGTAGAGTCACTGAAGTCAAATATCATCGTTCCACTGCATTGTGGAGAACCTGACTTCTCGGAGTCTGGCTGTTCATCCCATGTTAGTGAGTTTGGAAAGGACGACAGTTTGTGTTCACATCCTCTTCCTTTAACTTCAGGTGATGTAACATTTATTTCCACAGGTATTTAATGCATAAAATGCATTGTGTGTTGGAGGTACTTTTTGAATAATCTCTGACTGATTTCCGAGTCCCTTTGTTTCTTTGCCAGTGGCTCTAAATGTAAAGCAAATAAAGAGGAAAGAAGGTAGCTCTGCCTAGTTCCTTTGTTCAGACACCACTCGTCAAAAAGGAACCCTCCCACTTTAGGTTTTGCCTCCAATTCCTCATATATTTTCTTAATTAACCTTATTGTTGTGTCATGGAAAGTTTTCATTGTCCTACTCGTAAAGTCCCAGCTTACCCTGTTGAATGCTTTCTGTGCATCAAGATATGCCAGCAGCAATATTTCCTTACAGTGTGCCTCCTTCTAGGTCATCATTGTACTGTTTAATGTCACCGGTTTGCCTTCCCTCCACAAAACCACATTGATCTATATCCATCAATTTTGGCAATACCTTTGCCTTCCTTTTAGCTATTATGGACAATAAACACTTTGTAATCATAGTATGCTGGTGTTTCCGTCCTTTAACAAAAAAAAAAAAAAACTTCCTGATCTTTATTACTTTCTTCCTTCGTAGTTTCCAGACTTCCACAGGAATACCTTCAGTTACTGGACAGTCTACTGCAGATTGATTGTACGTCACTGTCATTTTCCATCTCATCTCCTCCCATCTTAACAGTTAATTGTTGAGTCTCGGCTACCTCTAACCTTGGCATTCTTAAGTCTTCCATAAATATTTCCATGTGTGCTGTTTCCTGATTTCAGCATTTCTCTACTTTTATACAAATTTTCATAAACTTTCTAAAATATCTCTTAATACCTGTACAGGATATCTGGTTATTTTTGTTGTTATAGGCTTCCTAAGTTTGGCAATAACCCTTTCCACTTTCTGTTGTTTAAGTCATTGTTTTAAAAGTTTGCTCTGGAGTTAAGAGCAGTCTTTCTAAACGTGTTCATATTGTTGAGGTACTTCCTGCAATTGTGACTCTTCTTATTCTGAGAGATTCCCCTCATTCTGCAATACTTTAGCCTTTGACAACCCTTGTTAATAATTCCCTTACTTCTAAACCACATTCAGTCATCCTTGCGAAGAAATGGCAGATTGGACTGCTTCATCACCATTTGGAACTTCTTTACAAACGGATTTAAATTGCTTAGATCCAAATAGGTCTTAGATTCCCTGTTTTCTTTGGCACTAAAAATATGATGTGTGAATAAGTTCAAAGTAGTTTCAAATCCTATCTGGTCTGGAGGGACCTTTTGGTTGACTTGTCTAGCAGCTTCAGCATCTCTGGTGATGCTGCCTTCCTCTGACTGGGTGAAACATCAGGAAGTTTCTTCCTTATGGGAGGAGGAGGAAGAAGGGAAAGTGGTATGTAATAACTCCTGGATATTATGCTTAGCACCCATGTATCTTGTGTTATATTTGTCCAGGCATCTGGGTGCAAAGACAATCGACCCCCGACTCTCTCAGAGTTGGACAGTCTGGCAGTGCTTCAGGAGCACTGGAAAAGGCTGTCTGAGGAAGAATCTCAAAAGCCCTGATTCTGCGGACCTCCTCTGTTTCTAGAGTGACGTCTCCCATTAAAATTTCATCCTGTCACTGGAGGAATTGAAACCGAGTGGATCTTGGAAAGGACCCTAAGATTTGTGGAACCAAATCTTCTTGCCACATCTCTGATTCCTAGAAAAGGTTTGAGTTGTAGAAAACTCTCCTGTGGCAGACCGTGTTTCCTTCTTGCTCACTGTGGGTCAATGGCTCTTTAACTGATGGCCAATACAGGGACATGCCATCAAATGGGGCAATAGTAAGACATTTCAAAAAGTTTTAAAAGCTGCATCCAGGCATGTGTCCTTATGGCAGTGCTGGAACCGGCAGCTCGTGAGGTGCTTTCAGCTGTGTGAGAGATCAGCCTCATTGAAGCATGGATATGGACAAGAGTGGCTACTTGAGAGGATATTCTTTTGAAATCTTCAGACATGGACTCGAGTATTTGGAAGTTCTTTGGTGAAATCTCTTTGAAGTAGAGTAAAATTGCCAGTAATTAAGTGACCTCAGGGCAAAAGTTGCTGAGGCGAAAACTCGCTTTCCTCCTCTTTACTTTTGCAGGCATGCCACCCTATTAAAATCAGAATTTAAGGAAGGAGATGCATCTTCAAGTGGTTCCTGTATACTGTCAGGGGCTCTAGCATTATTCTAAATTTTTTTTGGTTCCTAAAAAAAAGAGAGAGATAATCTTAGACCCATTCTAGACCAAGTGGCCTCTATTTATTCCTAAGGATTCCTTTCACGTGGACACCCTTCAGGCCATTACACCCATGCTTCCAAAGCAGTTTTAATGTGCTATTTAAGTCATGCTTACTTTTCATAAAGATCTCCACATGGTCAAGAATATAGCTTCCCTTCTGAACAGGAGCTAGTCATGCCCATCATCTATGGTTTCACTGGATGAACATTTTATTGTTGAATGTTATTTATTGATGGATATGTTCAGCAAAAAAACTTTATCCAGATAAATGTATTAACAGCTTAATGTATGAGATAATAAACGAGGGAAAAAAAATAATGATTTTGCCTCTGTTTTGGCTACAGGTATAACAAATAAGTAATCGGAAAGAGGTTCTCCTTTGAATTTAATAAGTATAAGGATGGAAAATATAGTTAAATAGGAGTTAATTTATTACTACTGTTTCTGTGGACAATGACATTATTGGGTTATTCATAAGAAATAGATTATAGTAGTTGACAATACAGTGAAGGAAAAGGTGGGGGAGAGACCATTAACTGTTAAGGATCAAAATTTAAAAATGTTTCAGTCCATGAAAGATAATTTTGAAACTGGATACAATATAAGTGTAGCTGTTGGAGTTATTGCAAGTATATAAAAAGGGGGACATTCATAATCAATCAAGAATATAAAGTAAAATGGAAATACATCTGTAACACTAAGGGGAAGAGTATATGTGGCCCTATGCCAAATGTGCCCTGGGTTTTATATAGAGAAAACAGAGCGGAAACTCATGGAGAGAATTTATGAACAGACTTATAAAATTAGGAGAAATAAGTCAACAAATGCACTTTATAAACATATATGTGAACACCTGAGGCATGAATTTAAATTTACAGTTGTCAAAAAGGTTGTGCCAAATCCAAGAGATGGCCCTTGGGCTCGGCAGCTTTGTTTAAATTCTGCAAGTTTGTCAGGTTTAAATGAAGTACCTTATGTTACTTGCCTATTAAAACTGAAGACTTCTTTAGGTATTTTTTCTCACAAGGAGGTATTTGTGGTAAATTGACAATTGTTGAATTGTGTTCATTGTATTATTGTACGTTTTTAAAAAAAGGAAATGGAGTGTTGCATATTTATTTAGAGTAGTGATGAATTTAGTATTTTGATATTTAAGGTGCGATATTCTGATGATGAGGTTCTTCAAACGTTTTAAGAGGTGACATAGGTTTGGTAGTCATGATTTTTTTTTTTTTTAGAACCTTTAAAAACAGCTGATTGTGATATGTATGTTTGTCTGATAAAGTCTTTCATTGAATGGGACAAAAGCACTTGCCTTGATTTAATAAAACAACATTATTAATGATTAGTTGTGTGTCCTGCAATGTTTTTATATAAGAGTAGAAGCTAAAGTAGCTCCAGTTGCAGAAAAGGTTAAAGAAAACAGATTACAGTTGTTGGAGCATGTGTAGAAAAGAAGACGATCCACTGGAAGAAGGGGAGAGGAAGGGAGTCCAGCAAAGAGGTGAATGGATTGCGTGAGAGAAAAACCTGCAATAGCCAGGCTAGAGTGTCAAGGTAGTAGAGTGGCACTGAATAGAGAGAGAGAGTTGGTGACAGTTGACACGACACCCCAACTCCAAGGAGAAATTGGGAAAAACTGGGATGATGATGATGTACTGAAGCTGGCAGACATGTTTTGCTCAACCAGATGACCTGGAATCAGTAGTGATTCAGACATTGAAAGAGTAGGAGTGAGGAGCTAATTTTTGCTATCCTAACTATGGGGTCAGTATGCTACTTGCTTCTCTGCATCAGCGGCAGCTGTAAGTCAGACCACAATTCCATGGGAAAAGAGAAGGAGACAGTGTGTGAAGCTTCCAAGGAGAGCTTCATTTTGTAACTTGGCATAGTGCTTGTGCAAAAGTGTGTGCTTGCCTGGTGCCTAGCATTGCAGTATACATGCCAGCCCCCAGGGGATGGTATAGCAGTAGCAAATTAGCCACTGACACCCCATTGCCTGTAATCCCCAATTATTATCTTCTGTGCCAGGTGTCCTTAAATACTAGGCTGTGTTGAAAATGAATGGGTCACTGGTATATGGGAGTTCAATGGTCATGGGGAGATTGAGTGAAAAAAAAACTACATAATAAGAAAAATCTCTTATTTTCCTTCTGAGTGAATTTTTTTTCTAAGCTAGCTGTTAGATAATTCATTAGGTAGTTTATAACGCCCACGTTTGAAGGTAAATGGAATGTCAAATGCAGCTCTCAAAGGGCCTTTGGGTTTTAGAGGGGAACATTATGTTCATTATGTCTTCAGCACACTGTCTACATTTTGAGTGGTAGCTGTATTGTGCTTAGTACAGCTATGTTGTTGGATGTTGCATTCTCCAATGTTGTACAACTTCCATGGAAGTTATTAAGTAAGGCAGTCCGGGAGTGAGTCCCCCTGTGCAGGATCTGTGGAGAGCCTTAGGTGTAATTTTCTGTGTCCTTTGATGTAGCAAGACTTGAATGTACACCATATCCATCATTCCAGAATGTTGTGCCTTCAGTAGCTTTCTGTTCAGTTTTGTCCTGGTTCTGAATTGTTCCAAATTTGCTTTTGTTTTCTGGGTAGCTGTTGAGCCATTTCTCCAAAAATACATGTAATAGAGTTCTGAAAATACTTTGAATGTGCTTTCATATTGGCTATGAAAAGAAAAAGTCTCCATTGAACAATAGTAGATCCAGAGCGGTTTGTTAGTGCTTGTACTGAATATCCTACATTTTGGACTGACCTCTGCTTTTAGTATTAAGCAATTCATGTGTGTAGAGTGAGAGAAATGAGCTGCTGTTTCGTTTTGTATCTTGTTGTGTTCTAAGTTGGTTATATATGTTGAACAAAATGTTTTCTGCTGAGTAAAATGCCCATTTTCTAGGTAGCGGTAGAATCTTCAGTATAGGTTCACTTGGTCTTATTTGCTTTACAAAGCTGGACTTCTCATGCTTTAAGTTTAAACCTGTTAAATAAGTTAAAGGGTCCCCTCACTGATCAGTCTTAGTATTGGTGATCTCCAGGCTGATAATTATTTTTTTTGGGGGGGGCAGTTATCAGATAATTTATGCATTCAGTGTTAGTGCAGCAGACTTGAGGAATGCTTTCTTTTAATTGCATGCAACGTGTTTTTATTACACCAGTATAAAGGGGTGAAAACTGCACAGAATAGGTATAATTGTTTCTGTAAGCTTTCTTGTATGCTTGAAGGTGAGCATGTCATTTTAATTACCATGTATATGCAAGAAGCCTGGAACAGGCAGTAGGATCTGTACCTGTCACAGTACAGTAATATGACTTTGTTGCTTCTTTTTGCCTATCCTGTTTAAATCATTTTATTGTAGTTACTGTATTCTCTGTCTCAGAAAATTTTATCTTTGGTTTCTCTTAATGTTGTGAATTTTGGAAAATGGTAACCAGTTACTGTTTTAAATTTTTTTTAACAATGCGTAACACAGTTGCCCTTTATTACTGTGATGGTTTATATGGAGGACTATGATTGGGTCCTCTATCGCAATACGTATATTATGTGTTAGAAATATGGATGCCAGGAAATTTGCCTTGAGAGTAAAGCTCATGAGGTGAATATTGGCATCCATGTCAAGAACATATAATATTTTGATGCATTCGGATATCGTGTCATAATTCTTTGTAGTGCATGGAGATTTATCTGCTCAGTGTACTGTTTAGTAAAAAGTAGGATTTAAAAAAAAAATGTGATGTGCTATGACCGCTTTGAAGGCCAGTAAAACAGTGAAGGAGTGGTTGATGTCTTTATGTATTCTTCTTCTTCTAAGGGAAGCAGTTTAATTCAAGATACTGTGTGTACTTTGGCAGACAGCAGGCAGAAACAGGAGTAGGAACAAAGCTGTTTAATGTCCTGCTGCTTTTTCCTGGTCGGCACTGTCTGCTGTAGTGCAAACTCTGTCTCTGTGTTAACACGAGAGGGCGGTGCTTAATCATTGTTAAGTACCCCTCTAAGCATTGTTAAGTTCGGGTCTTGTGATAGAATAGTACTGAACCAGTGTGCAGTGTAGCCGTTTTGGTGTAATAACGGCCCTCCATGCACTGCAATAGTGTTCTGTTCTGTTTCTTGTTATTCTGGTTATGTTTGTTCTGGAGTTTTGTACTGGAAAACAGTTATCCCCAGTCAGAATTAGTCAGTGAATGCAAGGAAAACAAAATCTTGGTAAAGCTGCATCAGTGTCACCATTTCCTACCTTTCTGTTTTTCACCTAGATCGGATAAAGGGTGCTGGAGGTAACAACATGAGGGACCGGGCTACCATTAAGCGTCTGAATATGTACAGACAGAAGCAAAGATGGTATAATTCTACACTTTTAAATTCCTTAGATGTTGGCTAAAAGAGAATTAACTCATAACTGTATAGTAATGCTTTTAGAGACTGTCATAAGTATAGAAAAATGGAAGGCTTGTGTGTCTGTGTGGCCTTTAATGTTTTTTAGTTTTATGAAATAAATATGGTCTTATTTCTGTTAGAATATGTTGACAAAATAAAAAGTTATACAGTTTTGATGCAATGAGTGTTATTCCTTTCCCAGAGCTGCTTAAAGTAATGTTAAACAGTTAACTCTACAACTAAGATTTTTTCTGTTTTTACTTGCCTCTCTGCGTTAACTGTTGTTGGACAGGTTGACCATTGTTTTATAAAGATGAATGCAGGCTTTGCTTTTTTTTTTTTTTTTTTTTGTTAAAGCTTTATGGTAAAATAATCCAAATAAATAGTTGGATACATTTTTTTGGGAATACAGTCAAAATGACCAGGTTGACTAGTGCATGTCCCTGTGGTCGAATGAGTTATAAAGACATGCAGGTAGGTGCATGTGCCTTCTGTGAAGGTTGGGTGCCTGGCTGGCAACTCGACACAGTAAAAACTCCACTGCCAGTCAATCTGTGGACTGGTGATCCACTGTGGCGACCCTAACGGGAGAAGTCGAAAGACGTTTTATTCATTGTCAGACTGACTTGAACAAATGCTACCTTATTGCGAACAGTTTTTTTTTTTTTTTTTTTCTAGGTAGCATTTTAATCGGGCATAACGATGGGTATCCAAGTTTAGTTGGAATTCCATTTGGGTGCATTGTCTGGCTACCGTGTAGATGTCTCCAGAAATACATTCATCAGTCAGAAGGATCCAGATGATGAATATGATTCCTATGCTCAGTTTGAGTCAAATAAATTGGTTTCTATGATCAGCATTTTCTAAGAGGCTCTTTTCATTCTCTCCAGACTATAGAGAGTGCACACTTGTAACCTAGCTGCAAGCTAATTTGTATCGTTTCTCCACCCCTCTATTTTTTTCTTAGTGCTCTGCAGAGCCGTGTTGTCTTTTCCCACAGAGCTGTCTCTTCTCTGTGTCATTGGTAGTTAAATTATTCCAAATTCTCATACCTTTTTTTCAGTCTGGTTAACTCTTAGAACATACAGTTCTGGCAAGTAAATCCTGATAGTTTTTCACCCGATGCTTATTTTTCTAGTAATTGAGACAGAAGCTATGCAAGACCTTGTACCTGGAATGTCATATGTTGCCCAGTGTTTTACATGTGGAGGATTTTTATTTTTATTAGTTTGTTGACTGGGTAAGCTGTCTAGACACAGGTTTCCCTTTGCAAGGCTGACCTGAGAGCACTGTGTGTTACAGACAAGTTGAGCAGGAAAAAGCAAATCCTCACAAATACAAACTAGATCAGGGAGTCTTCCAAGATTTGATCCGTCTGTGGAGTTATTAGAGTACACCGGTTTGCCTCCTTTCTGAACAATTAGCTGTCAAGATTCTTTTCTAGGACTCTATGCAAGCAGGCTTGCAAGACAGATGGCTTTTCTTTTCCTTGCACAGGAATGTTCCTGTATGCTTTTCCACACTTTGCGCTAATATCCAGGATACTTATGAAGATTCAGAAAGATTCCCCTAAGATCCTTGTGGTTACTCCCTTTTGGGTCCAGGCAGCCTTGGTTCTCCCTTATTTTGCAAATGGCCAGGGGCAATTACCAGAAGCTTTCTCACAGACTGGACCTACTCACATAAGAACAGGGGTGTTTGATATACCCTGACATCAATCAGCTTCGAGTGCCTGCATAATAGGGTCTTAATTCATTTTAGGCACCTGTTTACTGAGGATGTGCAGCAGGTACTAAATGGGGCAAAAAAGCCTGCTACTGGAAAATATATTAGTAAGTGAAAATGTTTTCTAGTTGTTGCTAGCAACATAACCAGTACCGATTTAAGGGCTAGTTGTTCTCTGGTTTTACAGTATTTGTGAGTTACTGTTCTATGGCCTTTCTTACTCCTTTATCAAAGTTCATTTATTGGTCATTTTAATAGGTCTGCCAATGGATCCTCCTCTTTCAATGCATTCTCATGTCAGTGTTTTTGAAGGGAGTTTTGCCTAAGAGGCATCCAAGAAGGCCACTGCTTGGGCTCTTAATTTTGTTTTATAGAAGCTAACACTCTCTCTCTTTTGAACCAACTAACCTGGCTGACATGAGGTTCTTACCATGGAAAACAGTTTTACTGATTGCTGTGACCTCTGTGCAAGAATGGTGTCTGAGTTGCAAGCTCTTATGCTGAGCGTATATCATTTTCCACAGAGACAGGGTTTCTTTGATAACTAATCCTTCTTTTATGCCTAAAATGGTATCGACCTTTGCTTTGACAAACTATCCATTCCCTTATTTTTTTTCATGAACTCAAAAATAAGGGAGAAAGGATACTCCGTACCTTGGATGTTCACAGACAGCATAGGTGCTAACTTGATAGAACTGAATTTTTCAGATCTTCTGATCAACTGTTCATTTCTTGTGACGGTAAGAAGGGGCAACCTGTGTCAAAACAGACCTATTTCCAAGAGTTTGTCTAAGACCATTTGCTTTTGTAACACTCTCGCAACAACAACAAAACAATTCCAGGCAGGGTCAAGGCCCACTCTACCAGGGCCTTAGCTTCGTCTATGGCTTTTTGGAAAGGGTTGGAGTCTAGAAGTATTCCAGAAAGCTGCAACTTGGTCCTCTGTACATACTTTTACAAAGCAACTATGCTTGATTTCTTCTCTAGGTATAGATTAGGCTTTGCAAGGAACTCTCTCCTGGATTTTCTCTTTTTTACTTCCCAACCGTTGTAAGCTAGGGTAAGCTACCCTTATAGTTAAGGCTGTTGCAGCACTGATCAACATGATGAACACAGTACAGTTGTGTAAGTAAACTTACCATAAGAGCAGATATTTGAATGATCACTGCTGTAGTAGATGCTCCCTCGTTTTTTGCTGTGTTGTGTATACCATGATGTGGTTATTTATTTTTTTTGTTTTCCTATCTTTTTCCTTTCATGGCTCAGCTTCCTTCTCTCTGTTGGCAGAAAAGTTCTGTTGGGCTTTGTGTCCATACTTGTCTTTTAGTCAACTTGCCTTGAGCTTCCTGACAGTTTGGATGCATGGAAGGTGCCTTGGAAAACATGTACCCAAACAATAAGTATACCTATACAAATTTACTTTTTCCTTTTCTTGGTTCACTGGACTTCCCTAACTTTTCTCCTTCTGTACTTCACAAGGTTACTTTTTCTGTAGATCGATTACTTGGTTGTTGCATTGCTCTATTTCCTCCCTTCATATTACATGGGAATCTGTTTCACAAGGAGTTGTGTCGGGCATTTCAGGTAATGTTTGTAACTGAGGAGATGTCTGCTTTCTTCTCCAGTTATGGCCTCTCTTTATCTTCAGGCAGATAGATTTGTGGATCTGCTTTACATTTTCCCTATTAAGCATCTGCCTTGATGCCTGTTCTGGTATTAGTTTATTCCACTAGAGGCCCTAATTCCATCACCTACCCATTTCTTACTTTCCTTTTGACACCAGCATGTCTGAAGTTGAGCTCACCATTGTATCCCTGGTTCTGGCCCAGGCATGACATTTCTCAGTGTTCTACTTGGCATATGTGCACAGTTATCAGTGACATCAGCCTGTGTAATGCCACTTTTGACAGTAGCTGGTACAGAGATGTTCTTCATCTCACATTGCTGCAGTCCTTACACTTGGGTAGTCCGCTGTCCTCGGTCGGCCCGAATATCAAAGTATAAGGCTGACGTCGGTCAAGGCGCATTAGACTGACATCAGGACGTCAGGGTACAAATGCGCATGACCGACGTCATATCATCAGTCTTTTTTGCCGCATGGTCCGATGCAGAAGCAGCGTTGCAAGTGCCGTTCGGCGTTCTGAAATTTTTCGAATTCGGAGTTTCAGACCGAGTCAAAGTTGGCTAAGTACCCGTTGGGAATATTTTAGTTTTTTCTTGCCTCAGTGGTTTACCGGATGTCAGAAAAAGTGAATAACTGTATTTCTTGTGGGAAACAGATACCGCATAGAGATTATCATACTTTGTGTATTCCTTGTTTGGGGCCTGAGCACGACGTTGTTGGGTGTCGCTTTTGTGCTAGGTTCAATAAGCGCACTATAAAGCGAAGGTTAGATTGTGCCAGGTTAGTCTTCGGGAAGTGGTGCAATTATAATATGCCGTCGGATGCTCCGGTGTCCGCTTCTTCGAAGAAGCGCAAAGACAAAGCAGCTAAGCCCAGACAGGAGGAGTCGTCCGTACCGGACGCCGGTTCTTTGGAGGTGTCGGTGGAACCGGGGGTTCCGCCGGAGGTTTCTCTGGAGTCCCAAGGGGAGACTTTGTTATTGCAGGATGTGGCCTCTCAGGAGGCAGGTCAGGCTGAAGGGGTTTCTCAGGTTACTGTACTCCCCTCCCTTCCTAGGGTGGTTAGGCCCTCTCCTTCTGTTTCCAAGGCTTCTCCCAGAGGCAGGCCAGGTTTAGCTTCTGTGGGTGTCACTCCTAGTTCATCAGGGTCTGTGCCCAAGAAGCACATGCTCAAAATGGCAGAAGATTTAATTACTTTAATTAGAGGTTCTTTGCCCCCTCCTGATAAGAGGCCTAGGGTGGAACCAGAGTTGGGAAGTTTTGAGCAGGCTTCGGATGTTTCAGAGTCTTCGGCTGAAGACTTGCAGGAGTATTCTCCTTATTCTGATTCTGATGTGGATGATTCTACTCCTTCAGCTTCTCCTCCAGAGGATTTTTCTTTTCAGAGACTCTTCATTCCATGAGGGAGCATTTTAAGTGGGAAGGTCAGGACTTCTCTGATTCCAGGAAAAGGCTTAGGGAATTTTTGTTTTTACCCCAGCATAGGCCTTTGGCTATACCTCCTGTTCTGGATGTTGTGGAAGATGTGTTTGCAGAGGCTTCTCTTAATCCTGATTCTGTGCCTCCTGCTCCTGTTAAACCGGATAGGTATTACAGGGTGCCTGAAGCTCATAAATATCTTTTTAAGAGTCCTAGGGCGGACCCAGAAACTGTTAGTCAGGGGCCTAAGGGTGTCAAGGTTTCTGTTGTAAAAAATCCGGTTCCTCCAGATAAAAGAGGCCAGGGCTTTGGATAGATGGGGAAAGAAAGTCTATACTTCTTCCACCTTAGCTATGAGGGCTTTGAATTGCCAGTTTCACATGTTGAAATACCAAAACTATCTACTTTCTCAATTGAAGTCTAAGGTAGATGCTCTGGCGGAAGGTATTGAGTGTAAGGAATTACAGGATTTGGTGCATGTTTCTGAACAGGTGGGTAAGCATTCTTTGCAATGTGGTTTTGATGCTGTACAGGCCTCATCTAGGGTGGCTGCCACTGGGTCAGTTCTCCGCAGGCACGCCTGGCTGAGGGATCAGAATTTATCTGACCATGTTAAGACAAGGATTTTAGATGCTCCTTTACAGTCTGATGTGTTGTTTGGGTCACCTGTGGAGACAGTCTTAAAGAAAATGGAAGACAAGGCTAAGTCTATGCAGACTGTTAAAGATTTTTTGTAGGTTCAGCCTCCGAAGTTTAGTAGGAATTGGCCTACCAAGGGGTGGACGTATCCTTCTTATGATTCCCAGTCTAGGGGTAGATCTAGACGTGGTAGGGGCAGAGCTCAGGGCGCTTTCAGGCCTAGAACAGGGAGTTCGCCTGCACAGTCTTCGGGTGAGGGCAGGGGTCAGTCCTTTCGTAAACAGGCCCAATGACCTACCTTTTCAGCTGCCAGAGCCTTCTCGTCTGGCAGCACCTTTGGGAGGAAGGTTGGCACTTTTCAAGGAAAATTGGAGTTTAATTACCCAAGACAGATGGGTATTGGATATCATACACAAAGGTTACAGGTTTTATTTCCATACCTTGCCTCCTTTCAAAGGCATGCCAGACGTTCCTCCTCAACAAAGAATAGAGGCTCACAGACAAATTTCTCTGCTACTTCAAATAGGGGCCATACAGCCGGTCCCTCTGCCAGAAGTGGGCCTAGGATTTTACTCGCCTGTTCCTAGTACCAAAGAAGGGGAACACGTGGAGACCAATTTTGGATTTATCTATCCTCAACACTTATCTGGACATTCCCATGTTCAAAATGCTGACGTTACAACAGCTTTTACCTCTGCTGGGCAAAGATCACTGGATGGTGACTCTGGATCTCAAGGAGGCTTACCTTCATGTTCCTATCAGACTAAGTTGCAGGAAGTATCTGCGTTTTCGGGCTGGAACTTCTCATTATCAGTTCTCTGCATTGCCCTTTTCTTATCTACTGCGCCCAGAGTGTTTACAAAAGTTCTGGCTCCAGTGATAGCTTTCTTCAGGCTAAAAGGAATACAGATTTATCCTTATTTGGACGATTGCCTGATTCTGGCTCAAGAAAGGGACGAACTTCTTCATCATCTGCAATATGTGATAGCAGTGCTAAGATGCCTGGGGTATTCTGTGAACGAAATAAAGTCCAGTCTAGTACCCTCTCAGGACATGTGCTTTCTGGGTGTAAGACTGAATACAGCATCCCAGATGGCCTTTTTGACCCCGGACAAACAAAAGAATCTTTCCCTTTACTTCCATCAATTGTCTCATCAGTCCAGGCTGACTGCAAGGACAGTCCTTCAAGCCTTGGGGTTCATGGCATCTTGTATTCTGGTGCTTCCCAATGCCAAACTGCATATGAGGAAGCTACAATGGTATCTCAAAATGTATGGACACAGCACTGCCAGGATATGGACACTGTCATTCAGATAATACCTTGCATTCAAAAGGAATTTTTGTGGTGGGCTCAGGAATGTCACCTAAACAAGGGACTCTCTGTGACCCGGCCAGAGGCGAGTCAGATTCTAACGACAGATGCCTCAGACAAAGCTTTGGGAGCTCATCTAAATGGAAAGTGGATACAAGACACGTGGCCTGCCAGACTACAACATCTACATATCAACTTGAAGGAGATGTTAGCAGTCCAATTTGCATTGATAGCTTTCAAGGATTTACTTCTTCCAGGGCAGGTGTTGATTCTAACAGACAACACAACTGTCATGTGGTACATCAACAAGCAAGGGGGAACACATTCTTATCCTCTCTGCAGGCAAGCAATGTTTTTGTGGGAGACTGCTCTCAGTTTACAGCTACATCTTCAGGCAAGGTTTCTGCCGGGAGCACAGAACTCCTTAGCAGATGCGTTGAGCAGACGAATTATGGATCCCCACGAGTGGAAATTGGATCCTCATGTATTTCAGAAATTGACAGTGTCATGGGGAACTCCAGACATAGATCTGTTCGCTTCTCCACTAAATTACCAGCTGCCAAAGTTTTGCACAAAAAGGTTTCATCCCACAGCCTGGAAAGTGGATGCTCTTTCTTTCAAGTGGAACAATCTTCATGTGTATGCCTTTCCACCTCTGCCTCTCCTCCCAAAGGTACTCCTAAAGGTCAGACAGGACAAGCCAAGGATGATCTTAATAGCTCCAGATTGGCCTCGACAGCACTGGTACCCATTACTGAGAAGTCTGGTACGAGAACCTCCATGGCCTTTGCCTTTGATTCCTCACCTACTGTCTCAGGAGAACAGTGTCAAGCTTCACTCTCTTCACCTAACAGCCTGGCATATTCTGTTTTGAACTCTGGAGGGTCTCGACTTCCACAGCAAGTTTTGAATGTTATTTTGGAAGCCAGAAGGCCTAGTACAAGGAAAGTGTACGCAGATAAATGGAAGAGATTTTTATTTTGGAGTGCAGCAAAGGAATTTGATGTTTCTGAGCCTAATTTAAGTGTGGCTCTTCAATATCTTACTGAGTTACTGGACAAAGGTTTGTCCTTCTCTTCTATTAAGGTTCATGCTGCAGCAATTTCTGCTCACTATGACTGTGACCCACCATTGTTTTCTCATCCTTTGTTCAAGCAATTTCTTAGAGGGGCAAAGAATATAAGACCCCACGAGAGCTCCTACTCCTGCTTGGGACCTCAATTTTGTGTTGGAGAAACTCACTCTACAACCTTTTGAGCCTGCAGCTACTGCTGAGTTGAAATATTTATCATGGAAGACTGCTTTTTTGTTGGCCATTACCTCTGCAAGAAGGGTTTCTGAATTACAGGCCCTTATGGCAGTTGAGCCTTTCTTAATTTTCCATAAGGATAGGGTATCTTTGCATTAATCCTTCCTTTATGCCTAAAGTGGTTTCTAGTGTGGCTTTAAACCAAACTATTCATTTGCCTACTTTTTATGCAAATCCCCAAAATAAAGGGGAAAAGATTTTGCACACTTTAGATGTACACAGGCAGTTGCGTTATTATTTGAGTAGGACTAAAGGGTTCAGGCAGTCTCAGCAGTTATTTGTTTCTTTTGCTTTGAGTTCTCAGGGCAAGCCTGTGTCAAAACAAACTATTTCTAAGTGGATTGGGTTTTGCATTGCTTTCTGTTATTCCCATCATGGTAAGGAGATTCCAGCTGGGATTAGGCCTCATTCCACTAGGGCTACTGCCACTTCAACAGCTTTTTTAACGGGTGGCAACTAAGGATATTTTGGAGGCAGCTACTTGGAGTTCAGTGCATACTTTCTCTAAGCATTATCACCTTCCACTTTACTCTAAATCTAGGGCTGGTTTTGCCACTGCTATTTTACAGGGCATTTTGGCAGCTCCTGCTGCTTTATAGTTTTGCCATCCTCCCTTACCTCTGCTTTGGGATTCTACCCAAGTGTAAGGACTGCAGCAATGTGAGATGAAGAACATAGTACAGTTTTGTACCTACCATAAATGTAGATGTTCGAAGATCCACATTGCTGCAGTCCAATTTTCCCTCCCTCCTTCCCCTCTGTTTTTAGAGGTGGTTGTGTGGGGTGGGTTGTAAATATTGTATTTATTGTATATATTGTACATATTGTTAGTGCAGGGTGGTTGCTTGGTGGTTTGCTGTCTTTTGGTTCTGACCTTTCTTTTAGGGTCTTCTGACATCTGGGGCAAGAAAAGACTGAGGATATGACGTCGGTCATGCGCATTTGTACCCTGACGTCCTGATGTCAGTCTAATGCGCCTTGACCGACGTCATCCTTATACTTTGATATTCGGGCCGACCGAGGACAGCGGACTACCCAAGTGTAAGGACTGCAGCAATGTGGATCTTCGAACATCTACATTTATGGTAGGTACAAAACTGTACTTTTTGCTTCCAGCTTGCAGTCCTAGGCTAAATATTAGCTGGCCTAGCCATCACAGCTGTGGTATCTTCCTTTGTAGGGGCTTTTTAAACTCATTACAGCTGGGTGACTCCTGTTGATGTTTCTGCAACATCCTACTGATACCTCTAGGCGTCAACTATTGCTTGTTCATATTTGCATTAGCCACTTCAAAATCATGCTACATGCAAAGTATTAAAATATTTCATCTTAAAGCTTAAAGCTTACAACAGCAACAAACACAACTGTATTGGTATCTGACCTCTGTCCAGTGCGATGATGGCGAACCTATGACACACACCACAACGTTTTGGGTGACATGTCAGCGATCACCAACACCCGAGTTACCAAAGACATTGCTTTTGCATTCATTGCTCACGTGAAGTGCACTGAATTAACTTGGGTTTGGTGTGTCAAAAGCTCCTGGATACAAGTTTTGCCATCACTGGTCCAGTGCAAATAGAGAGATATTAACTGTTGTTCATGTTGTTGTTGTTTGTCTTTCGGCTTTTCCCAGTTAGGGGTCGCCACAGCGGAACTCCGGTCCGCTAATGATTGGCAGTAGATTTTCACGAACACCGAGGCTGTTGTTCATATAGTATTTATTTACATTGTCATACATTTCATGTATTTCTAAATATCTCGACAACCAGTTAGCACAGACAGAACTGCTTAACCTCATATGAAAGCTCTCGGCTGGATGAACTCGATGCTGCTACCTTTGTGTGTGTAATTGTAAATGGTTTACAAAGTATTACAAACTTAATAGTTACCGTGTTTACTGTGACTTAAAAAAAAATCAAGTTAAAGTCCTAGAACCTAAAAAATGCCTCCCGTATAAAATTGTTTGCCCTGAGAGTTTGCCATTTACACTTCTTTAGTAACCTCTATAGTTCCGGAGGTAATGAACATTTGTTTGAAATGTGAGGGTTTCCATCAAAAAGTTTAGGCTCTGCCCATTCAGAGTTATGGCGTAGACTTCCTGAGTGTTGAGGGAATGCGGCATTTGACATCAGGTTGCGCACAGATCCACTAAATTGTCTGACATCAACAGCACTTGTAAGGAGTTTTCAGAATTCTGTTTTGGATATTATATGCTGAGGCTCAGAGGCAATGGGCTACAGGTAGCCATGACTTAAGGTTTTCCATCCCACCTTAAAATGGTATTGTGCTGCCAGGTGTGTGTGTCTGTGTGTGTGTGTCTGTGTAAGATGTTTGGATTCCTGGTCTTTTCTTTGGAATCATGTGTAACATAAATCTATTTAAATACAAACTTAAGATTTTTCTCCTAAATGTGTACACCTGTCACTGCAGTGATCCCACTTAAATCTCACCTTACTACCTCTCACACTTTTAACACCCACCTATTGCAAGTGTCTTAATCTCATTGGCATCTCTTTTTCTTTTTGTTGATTAAAAAAAAATCTGAGTTTTGTACTGCATGTTAATCTTGTTATTGTAGTGTTTATGTAAACTTCATTCTCAGGCCTTTTGTAAATTTCTAATGTTCTCATGTAATGCATAGTATTGTTTGTCTACAACTTCATTGTCAGATGTTTTTCTTTATGTAACTTTGTAATAACTCTCTGGAGCTTTTCTGCTCAGGTCTCCACTGAAAACGGGCCACTGGCTCAGTTGGACTAACCCGATTAACAAATGACAAATAAAGTCTGGGGTAATGCTGATACCCCCCTTGGAGGAACTTGTCCATAATGTGGATAATAAAGACTGCTGAGTTAAATCCTTAGATGCATGAGAAAGGTGACTGGCCAACTTCTGAGATCCTTCCTCTTAGTGTATGCCAAGGCACTACTGTACTCTAAGAGGAAGGGATCTCAGCAGAACGCCAGTCCTTGGACTCTTGACCAACTGTACATCTAAGGATTTTGTTTTCTGTAGTTTGCGGTGTTTTGCTGAGAGAAGGGTGGTGCATACTCTAGCCTCAGCAGTACTGTTTTGATAACAGTAGCCTTTCTTCCTTTAGAAGGGGGTGTGCTAGTTTATAGACGACTCTTGATTGGTTCAGAAGTTTGACTGACTATAATTTAGTGTTTTGATATGAAAGATTTTGATCTAGTTGAATGCCTAAATATTTTTGTTAAGTAGCATAAGCTAAAGAATTTTCCTAAAGGTCTTTGACATGAAGTGGAGGAACTGTGGCAATACTTTTGGTTCTACCAAGTAGCATAACTGTTTTTTGGGGGGTTGATTTCCAGTTTGTTACTGACTAGTCGATTACAAAATAATTTCTTGTTTAGCGTTTGAATGGAAGTATGTTCTGTGGTGATGATTGGCGTACATGATGCATGAAATATGTGGCAGATCCCAGAGAAGTCTGTTAGTAAATAGAGTAAGTTTAAACCCTTGAGAAATCCCTTTATGTGGTCTGCTTCCAGAAAGGTGTTCTTAAAAGAACTTTGAATGGGGAAACCAGCTAACAGAGCAGTTCCCATATAGTCAGAATCCCTTCAGCAGCAGGCACTTGTACTACATGAAACCTGTTTGGCTGAGGCTTCCCCATTCATTCTGAACATCTTGCTGTCCTTTTGTAGACTACCAGTTCTAGGGACCTTTTTAGTTTGGATGTAAGATTGATACCCAGCTAGAGGAGATAGCAATTATTACTCAAAAAATGGGAGGGGAGGGGCTTTTTGGCATCTAGTGTCCTTTTCTAGGCACTACAATGTTCATTTCAGCAAATCCATAAGAACCAGTAGACACCTTTGTTTTATTAATCCTAGCAGTGGAACAGGGCCGGCAGCGTAGAGTCAATAGGTCTGTGATGGCCAGCAATAGCTGGGATTCATCAATCTGAAATACTACAAATATTGATGAATTCAGGCTGAACAGGATTCTTTCCTCAAAAGGAGGGGAAATCGGACTCCCTTCATGGCCAACTCTTACACAGGCCATCACTTGCAATGGTTAGGGAAGAACCTTGCCCTGCTGCTGGTCTGTTTTACCTTCATCTTCAATTGTTTGGTAAGGGAGATGGTAAATTTAGGTTACTCCTTGTAGTTTTCTTCTACTACATCTGCTCCCATTCCTGAGTTATCCCCAAGCACTCCATAGAAAGGGAAAATGTACTACACTGGCCTCAGAGATGAGCCCTTCAGTCTGTTCCATAAGATCAGCAAGGGTAGACTTATTATTGTTGATTTCTGTTTGGTTCCCATGATGATCAGGGACGTTATACATACTCATTCTGTCCATTAAAAGGCAATCATTTTGATTGCAAGTTACAAATCCATGCTCTTTAGACCTTCTGGGCACACACCTTCACATTAATGTGTAGAAGGTGCATCAAAGATTCCTAGTCTTCTGCATGAGCATGTCATTTCCATACTCTCATCAACTCAAGGGGTATTCATAAATAGTTGGGGCGACAAGTCTGGGAGTATACAGGGCATATGTCTTTCCACTGTTGTGGCCTGGCTTTTGTAATGAGTCCAGAAAATGCTATGGTTCAGACAGGAGACAAGATTTTAGAATTATCCTAAGAAGTAGGAATCCTGATCTGCTGTGTTATGTCGTCTTCACATGATGTCAATACGTTTTCATAACTTTATAGGCTGTTATTAGACAGAGTACTATTGAAGGTCATTTTTCTTGTTAAAAGGCATCCGTTTTTCCACTTGTTCTGGGTTTCAGTTTCACCTGGCTTTGAGTCTTTTGGAGATCACAACAGTTTGCTTTATCTATAGTGCCTGTCTCTTCTATTCATATGTGTGTCTTTTAGGGGATTTTCAAATCCTATCGGTTGCAGAGACAAGCATGGCTGTAGGATTAGATGCTCTTCCTGATTCTTTGCTATGAGGCCATGCTGTGGTAGGTATATGCCTTTGTTTTACTGTCAGGCTCTTCTTTCCATAGTTGCTTCCCACTGAGTGAATGCATCTCCTATAACGTACGAAGTTCACTTCAGAGCCCACAGTGTTTAATGCTGTCTGATTTGTAAGATTTCCATTATCATGTCTGTGTTGTGATGGTGAGAGGTTGGCATAATGGTTAAGGTGCTTACCTTACAAGTATAAGGTACAGAATTTGATTCTCTCATGGCATAATTGGCTAGGCTTAAAATGGTCCACACAGGTAGTTAGCCTAGTACTGAACTGTGAACCTATGAATTATGTTCTGATGATGAAGGCAGGGATATTCGATCTTCAGAGAGGTTCCACCTTCCGATTCAGTAGTGTGACAGTGGTCTGGAGTATTAATGAGCTGGAGGGGGTGAGAGTGGGGCGGATTATATGATCATGTCCATTCTTCATAGAAGTGCTATTTTTGTCGTGTGCACTGGAAAATGATTTCATTTTCTTATAAATCCACCTTTCCAGGAGTAGACAGTTCTCTAGCCTACTGTATCATTCTATCTTTCTATGAGTTGTCAATTTCCAGAAAGATTCATGCACAGATATTCAAGAAATGGGGAGTTTCATTATGAGAGTTATCTTCTATCACTGCTTAGTACACTTGTTTCTTTTCATTTTTTCCCTCTCCTTGCAGCATATTTAGGTTAACCTTCTGTCATCCGTTATGTTTTTCTCCTTTACAGATGATCTTGTTTCTTTGCTAGAACCTAACAAGCGTCAGCTTGTTTGATTCTTCTAGTTACCTTTTGGCCTTGTTAGCACTAGTTTCCAGTGCTTTATGTCTCAAAATGTTCAGCCTTCCTGGAAATTTCTGATTAGTGTTACAACTTTGCTCCTTCTGTTAAAAGTTTCCAAAGCTCCACATTTATCATATGATATTGTTTACAATTTGTGGCCCCCAGAAACCTTCCACCTACATGACATGTGATGACAGAGGATATTTTTTATTCTAGCTGACTCGATGGCAGGTCACCGTTATCTCACCAGTCACCTTTATCTCACCAGTGTGACTCCACCTTGGTTGTTTATCTGTCCTTTCTATGAGTCTAGTCTGAAGTATTCTACCGACAGGAGCCATTTAATAGCACTCTCCGACTTCTTCCATGATTGGGAAGATGGCCACTATCTTGCTTCCTTAATATTTTTGTAACCAGGGTCTTGTAACTTGAGCCCCATATTTAGTCCCGTCTTTCCTTTGGTGCCTAAATTTTATGCTTGAACAGCTGATTTTGACTCCCTTTGACCTTGCTGGCACAATTGAGATAAGTGAAGTTCTTTCATGGACGATGTTATTCCTAGTAGCTGTTACAGAGAATTTTTTTTCCATTAAATGTGTTATTAGAATTTCCAAAAACAAGTGTAAATATTTTTACGTAAATATCCATGCTGTATCAGTCATACACGATGCAATATGCATACATCACACTAATCTGAAAACTACATTTATAAAAGAGTTACATTGACAAAAGAGAAAGTAATTTGTGTTGACCTGGTCTATATCTAAGGTGAAACTGTTCGCTGTAAATTGATTAACAAATTTGTTATTAAAACTTTGAGATGTATTATAAGTTACACAATAACTGTTTACAAATATGCAGACTTCCATCAACTAATTAGACAACTAAACAATTCCCTCCACTCTGGCATTGTTGACAAACCTAAGAGGTTAGGTACAAACCTTTATGTAACCCAGTAGATAGCCAGCTGGCTCACAGACTGGACCCAGGAAGTTAGAACTGGGGAGTCATCCTCTACAAAGAGGCCAGTCATAAACCGAGTCCCTCAGGGATCGGTCCTGGGATCGCACTTTTTTTTACATTTACTTCTCTGAAGTCAAGACAAACATCAGTAGCCTCTGGCTAATTAAATTTACAGATGATTGCAAATTAAGAGCTGTCGTTGAATTGACCACTGACACAAATGTTCTCCAGGAAGGGCTTACACAAAGAAACAACTGGTGTAGCCATGGACTAAAACTAAATGCCAAGAAATGCTTAATGGTATCCTTTGGAAGTCATCCACCCATTGTAACTGTCATATTTACAACACACCCTTAAGAGTCATCCCAGTAGTCAGGGACTTGGACACACACACAGACACACACACATACCTAGCCTTTGACCATCACGTGTTTACAGTAGTGAGGAAATCCTTCTATGTTGTGCAACTTAGAAACAAAGATCTAGCATCTAGGTCCAAGGAAGTCATTGTTCCACTGTATTTGGCATTCATCAGACTTGTCACTGAGTACAATACCCCATTTAGTATGTACATAACCAGGCATATACAATAAATGGAACATCCACAAAGATTCCTCACTAAAAGAATACAGGGTGTAACAGGGTATAGGACATTTTGACCTCATACATTTTAACACATTTCATAGCTAGATCTGTACCACATTGAATAGTTTTGTAGTAGTTTCTAATCCATATAGGCGAGATGAAATTATTACTTGCAGTAGTCATGTTTAACGTGGTACAGTCATAAAGAATTGACATTAGCAAATTAGAAAAAACGGAATACAGTTATAGAGAACTGACATTAGCAAACTAGAAAAAAAGGAACCATGGCTGAAAAATAAAAACCTTTAATAAAAATTAAGACTTGCTTGTACAGTCAATTTTTATGCTTAAACTTAATTTTTTTTAAATTTGAAATACACTGAATAAAACTTCAGTTGCACTCGTTTCAGTCACATGACTAATAAAACTACAATATACTGAAACTTTAAATCCAGGAATATCTCGCATAAGCAAAAAACATTAATTTCATTCCTTTCATTAATTTATACTGTACAACCCCGATGTATTTTTTCTTAGGCAAAACAATTCAAAACTACCAGTTACACCACAGCACAGTATAAGTATGGCACTATTGTCACATGCAGGACCCTAATAAAATGGCAAGAATAAAAATATTTTTGACCTCTGACAATCTGAGCAGAAAAAAAAAGTTATGCTAGTTTCAATCACGGCACTGACAGAACTACAAAGACTTTAAGTTGTACAAAATTATGAAATTTAATTGGGGTGAAATAATCCGGTGTCAAACTGTCCAGTAGCTATCCTCATATATGGTAAATGTAAATTTTAATATGAAAGTGTATCCAATTGCATTGGGGTCAAATTGTCTGGGGTCAAACTGTTTTGATCCCTAAGTAACATGTCCTGTGCAGACTGCCTGAAGGTCCTATCCTTGTATACTGCTTCCTACAGGCTGTTGTGGGGAGATCTGTGCCTGGCATACAAGGCATTGTCAGACCCCACTCTGGTGGACCTCCTACATATCCACAAAACAAACAGCACCAAATTTACGCATTCTGAAAATATGAACCTTGCTTGTGATTTAAATAGGGCCTGCTGGAGGGACAGGTGTGTATCCCAGAGACTACCCCTTCTCTGGGGCTCCCCATCCACATGAAACAGAGTTCCTCCCTAACCTAACTCAAGTGCAACTTGGACAGTTGGATGGGGAACAGAAAATTCATCCTTGGTCTGGCACCTATTACTCTAATGGACACCAGGAGCCTGTAAATGGTTCATCTCCCAGGTCACTGCTTGTAAATGTTTCACCTCCCAAGTCCCTGCTTATACTTATCAAGGGTACCAGAACTTGTCAGAGATTTCAGATACATGGCTAGGCTTAAAAAGGCCCTTGTGGTCATTAGCCTAGTAAACAAACTGCATATTAAAAATAATAAAGCACATCAAGATAGATATGGATGTAAAGGAAGGATAGAGCTCACCCTAAGAAAATCAACCTCCAAGAGTATATACACAAAGGATAAACTCAAAAAAAAAAAAAAAAAGTTTTTTTTTTAATTTTTGCTTCTTGTTTTATTGACAGCTGTTGGCTATCATAGATTCGAATTCTATATTTCTGAAGAATTGACTCCATAAGAACCGGACCTTCCTTTATTCTATAAGTAGTCTTTGCACAGAGTTTGAGCAGATCCCTTTAGTTACACATTTTCTTTCCAGATGAATCTACTCCTGGATGTTAACTTTGCTGTTTTTTCCTTTGTTTGAGATTCGCATTGCAGAAGCTCCTCTGTGGGAGACTTACTGTAGCATGTTACAAACTTACTTTACGACAGTTACACAACACTGTTTTCACCTTCTGGCAGTGCTTTTGCTTTCCAGTAATGACTTCACACCTTATGTCAGCTTAAATGATTGGGTTCATAGGAAGTTACTAGGCATGTGGTCCAGTACAGCATTAAGAGCCTAACCCAGTTTCTCTGTTGTCCCAAACAACTGTCTGGTAAGTGACTTGTTCACGTTCACACAGCAAGCAAATAAAGCCTGTGGGCTAGGGTTTGATTACCAAAGGAAGTAACTTATTAACAGTTCATAGGTTCATACTAGGCTATCTGCCCTAAGGCATTTATAAGCCTAGCCAGAATGTGTTTGGCTTTCGCCACCCATTTTAAATTAATTTTGCTATGCCCTTTTTCAAGGTCAGTATACTGTGCCATAGCCTTAATCATCTGGATTGACTGCTAGATGTTTACTCAGCGGGAAAAGAAAAAAAAAAACCTGAGCATGTCCTTATAGTTGCAGTGTGACTTGGTGGGTAAACTTGGGACATGGCATGAGTAAAATCTCAGCAGAGGATATGAACACTTATAAAGGTATGAGCACTTTAATAAATATATTTGATGGCTACGTTCTTGAGAAAGCAAAAGACAGCATTTGTGAGATGTACTGCATTTTTGATTGCAGTGTCAGAGATGCAGTTTATGTAGCAGATTGCATAATTCATTTTGAGCAAAGTGTTCCCAGATGCAGTGCTTGCTTTTATGGTGTTAGTACTATTTTTTTACACTTAAGCACACAGTAGCTGTTCACTGAACTTGACTTTTACCTCGTTGAAGTCAGCTGTAAAATGTATTATAAAAGAAAGGGCATCTGGCAGTGCAGTGGTATGTCAGAACACAGGGTATTTCACAGAGCAGAAATGTTGTATCAAGTTGGGATAAGAGCTGAGTGAGCTTGCCATTATCCAGTGCAAATCTACTATACAAGCATGGCAGAAGATCCATATGTGAAGCATGCCAGAGCACTTGTAATATTGGGTTAAAAGCTGTCCAAACAAAGATGAACAAGTTAAAACAGAAGAAAGTGAAATGTATGTTGATATAGAAGAATACAACATTACTTTATTTGCCAAACATATATTTTTAGTTGCAGAGGGTTTTGTAGTAAAATTTTTGGGTCAACTGTGATTGATACCGCATTTGCACACCCCATTTATGAAGACAAATGGTAAGACTGCTATCCCAGTAGCCTGAGTTAGTGAGGTGAGAAATGTCGCTTGTCTTGTGTATTCAAATAAGACAGTGAGGCTTGGGTGTTCATTTAAGTTGTTTATTACACACAAACACATCAGGATGAATGACTGAAAGATAAAACCTAAACAAAGTAACTAACTGCTACACATACATGCTTTCTCTCCGGCTGCTCACTCAAAATGGCACTCTTGCTTGCACGTGCTCATTACTTGTATGCACGTGCCCATAGACTGGAATGGCTCTAAAGGTACAACACACACTCTGTTCTACATCCTCCCTTTTTGACTATTCTGTTATGTAAATAAAAATGACAATTGGATGAGTGTACATATTATACAGACATATATAAACAGCAATCATATCCAATGTCTAGGTTGCCATATATCTAGGACTAGGTCTTGAGATACGACCTGATATTGTAATGTAATAATCAGAACTGGGTTTGGCAACATGGACAGTTACTGGGGAATGTTCTGCTTCTGGATTTTCAGGGATACTTTCAGGAACAGGAACAGATGATGAAATGTTCTCTGGAACAGGAACATTGAACAAAATCACTCTGTGAATTAGAGTCTCAGTTACAGGCAAGATGCTGTAACACTGGTTCGGACACCAGTAGTAAATGTTTCCGATTCTGTCTGAATTCCATACCTTACAACTCCATGACCTATGATCCCTGTTCCTCACACAAATGTTTCACAAGTCGTATTTGGTCAAATCCTTTTGCTGTCTGCATCCTATTATCTCTTGTTCTTTTAAAGGATTCAGAGGCTTTTTGGTTTTGTCGTAGTAGGACTTTTGGAAAAATGCTTCTTTAGGAGTTTTTACTGCTTTGTTGTTTTTAGCACTCAGAATCAACAAATTTTTACTAATTGGTAGTGTGGTTCTGGTTTGCCTCGACATATGTCTCTGAGCAGGTGAACCAAGTAAATTGTTGTGAGGAATGTTTCTGAGATTAAGCAGATTAAGAAAAACATCAGTACTGTCTCGTTTGGATTTCTCTAACACCTGTTTTGCACTTTGAACTGCATGTTCAGCCAAGCCATTAGATTGTGGGTATTCAGTATTACTGGTAACATGAACAAACTCCCACGTTTCACCAAATCATTTCAACTGCTGACTTCTAAACTGTGCACCATTGTCAGAAACAACTTCGTGCAGACTACCATGGACAGAAAAATGTCTCTTCAACTTCGTAATAACAGCACTAGAAGTTAGGTTAGGAAGAAGGTCAATCTTGAACCAATTTAAATTAGAGACTACTAACACCAAGTAATGTTGACCATTCCACTCGAAAATATCTATAACTACTGTCGACCAAGGTAGTTCAGGAATCTCGTTTAGCTGAAGTGGTTCTTTTTGTTGATGTGGTTTAGTGCTATTACAAACAGAACAAGCTGGGAGTTCCATTTCATTATCTTTTGACATAGAAGGCCAAAATACTAGTCCTCTCACTCTTGTTTTGGTAGAATCGGTTCCTGGGTGGCCACGATGCAAGATTTTAATATACTCTTGTTGCAAGAATTTTGGAACAATCACTTTCATGAGTCGGCCATGGTGGTGCAGCGGTTAGCGTTGTCACCTCCCATTAAGAGGTTCTCCGGTTCTGTTCTCAGCTGGAGTGCCTTCTGTGTGGAGTCTGCACGTCCACCCTGTGATCGACTGAACTTTAAAAAGACATGCAGGTAGGTGCGTGAGTGTATGTGTGTGCCTTCTCTGAAGGTTGGGTGTCAGGCTGGCAACTGGACCCCATAAAAATCCACTGCTAATCATAAGCGGACTGGTGAGTTGCTCTGGCGACCCGTAACTGGGAAAAGCTGAAAGACTTTTAAGACTTTTGGACCTTTCATGATGATTTCACCTTCCATCAAAATCTCATCTCTGTAAGGCAAATGCTGCTGCACATATACTGGTAAACAAGATTGCTTTGATGGACATCCTTGACTGATAAAGTGGTTGAACTTCTTAGAGACCTGGATCTGAAGCTGTGTGAGTTTTAAGCTCATCAAGATGTGTGGAAGACAAATTTTTCACTTCCATAACTTCAAAATCAGGTTTCTCATTTTTGTGATATTCAGTGTTTTTTATTTTCCTGATCAGTCATCCAAAAAAAGGAGGTCATTGTCCCACTGTACTCATCCCTCATTAGATCCATTATAGAGTATAATGCCCCGTTTGGTATGTACCTCACAAGACATCTGCAACAGCTGGAAAGGCCACAGAAATACCTCACTAAAAGAATCACAGGCCTGAAACAGATGCCATATGCTGACCATCAAAAAAAAACTCCAGCTATACTCTGTTGCATATCGTCTACTCAGAGGCGATCTCTGCTTAACATACAAGGCCATGTCAAATCCTGAGCTGTTGGACATGCTCCACTTAAAGAAATCCCAATCCCTCAGAGCCACACGCTCCAGGGATCTAAACCTTGTCATCACAATGAACAAAACTTGCTGGAGGGATAGGTTCCTGACCCAGAGACTCCCCATAATCTAGAATAGACTGCCCATACAAGTCAAGCAGAGCGCCTCATTGGCCCTCTTTAAAAGGATCCTTTGATGATTGGATGGAAGATAGGAAATTCACCCCGGGGATTATGTCAGTCCCCCTGCTAGACAGGGGTCCAGAGAAGTAAATATTGTGGGAAGAAATATCCAGAGAATTGTTATGGCTAGGCTTGTATAGGCCCTGGGCCGATAACCTAGTACCAACCTATGAACCTATAAGTATCATCAAGATAAAGAAGTTTGCCTTTTGTGTAAACCAAGTGGAAAGTGTACTTCTGCAATTTTAACATCATGTGTTGCAATCTCACAGGAGCTGTGTGCATTGGCTTTTTCAAAGTAGTGGCCAAAGGTTGATGGTCAGTTTCGATTTGAAGAAGTCGGCCATAAATGTAATCATGGAACTTCGAACATGTAAACACAATTTCCAAAAGCTCTTTTTCTGTTTGACCATACTGCGTCTCACTTTGGATTAGAGTTCTGGATGCATAGGCTACTGGTCTGCCCTCTTGAAGAATGGCTGCACCAAGACCAAACTTTGAAGCATCACAAGAAAGAGTTACTGCTTTGTGAACATTGTATCTTAAAATGGGTGGAACGGCAATTTTCTGTTTCAGGACATCAGTTGCTGTCTGGTGTTATGCTGACCAGGACTGAGTTACATCTTTGCATGTCAGCTCTCTTAACGGTGCTGAAAGCTCACTCAAATCTGGAATGAACCTACCCACGTAGTTGACCATGCCAAGAAAATGTTGTAAGGCTGTGACATTGTCTGGAGCTGGCATCTCAAGACTTGCAGTTTGCTTAGAAGGATCTAGTCGTAAGCCTGAACTGGTAAACAAATGACCCACATAATGATGCACTTCATGAGCTTGTTCCAGAAGTTTCCTGAGGTTTCTGTCATGTTCAGCTTCACCATTGCTTCCTACAAGAATCTCGTCTGCTATAATAGCACATGGATAGCCAGGACAAAATTTGTTCCGTCGCACGCTGGAAGACTTCAGTGGCAGAATTTATCCCAAATGGCATTTACAAAAATTTGTACCTTACAAATGGTGTACTGAAAGTGGTTAGCAGTGAAGATTTTCGGGCAAACGAAATTTGCCAAAATAAACTTTTTGCATCCAAGACAGAAAAAAAAACAGTGGCATTTGGCATAAGGGCAGCAACCTCTTCAACTGTATGCATCAGATGATGAGGTAGTTTGTTCAAATCTCTTGGATCAGTACGTATCCTAATATCATCTGAGCTTCTCTTGTGAGCTACCACCATGGAGGATAACCATTCAGTTGGTTCTTCTACTGGACAAATTACTCCTAGGCACACCATGTCTAGCTCAGCTTTGACTCTGCTCTGGAAGGCTACTGGAACTTTCCGTGCTGGTCTAATGACTAGGCTTACCTTGTGGTCTAACTTCATGGAGTACACAACTGGGAGTTTGCCTAACCTTTCTTCAGAAATAGCATAGTCAGAAAAAAAATTGTTTGAGTGAAAGTTTTGTTGTTACACATGCTTATATGGTTGACTTTTAACTGTCCTTGAGGCCTAATAATGACTGCACACGTCTCTTGGCTATGTAAAACTGCAAGTCATAGCTGTTCCCAGCAGAATAACATGAAAAGCACTGCTGAGCCTTCGGTTTAAATTTCTTCAACACCAAAAGCAACAAGCTTCGAATACTTTACCATATCAAGTTTCTCACCAGCTTTTACTCTAGCTAACACATCTGCTAATATAACATTGCACTTTGAACCAGTATCAACTTTGAGCTCTACAGGTCTCCCATTAATCAAAAAGTGCAAAATACTTCACTCTTTGCTCACAAATCTACTGCAGTGACTATTTCACCAAGTACAAACATACAGTTAGTATAAAAAGTAGGGTCATAGCTTTCTAATTGATCAACTTGCCTCGTTGAATGCTCAGTGCCACACGTGTAAAAAGTGGACCAAGTTTGCAAAATCCTTCTGCCATGCCAAGAAACAGTAGTGCAAACCTGCCCATTGTAATTCTTTTCAAACATACACCAGGTACTTGAAAAATATTCAGCTGCACAACAATCTCTTTGAAATGTTCTGCAAAATAACTGTACTGTAATACTGCATACAATTGCCAACACTTTGCATAACTGTACTGTAATACTGCATACAATTGCCAACACTTTGCATACTTTGGATATTTCAGATAGATTTAGTTAATACGAAAAAAAAGCACATAACGAAAAAATTTTGTCGTTTTCCCTTTTTTATACATTTTATGTGATTTGGAAGTTATTTTAAGCATTTTTGTAAACATTTCAAGTACTTTTTTAAAAATATGTTGCAGCTTCGAACATTTCGTTTAACTAGAAATTTGGGTACTTTTCCGTTGACAGGGCAACACTTTTTCGGTCGCTGCTAATGTTTTTTCCTTGTCAGAGTGCTATTCATTTTCTGGAAGGTTAACACTGGTTATTTAACAGTCCTGTCATGGTTTCACTTTTGCCTTTGTCCTCCCACCATCCGCTGATTTCTACAGCGGTCTTATAACATGAAGTGAATTTTCGAGGCTGACTGTATGTTTGTTTATCCAAAGTGAGGGGGCTACTCAGAAGGAAGAGCGCTGGCTTGTTAAAACATCTGCCACTCTTCTGCGATTGTGCAAGAAGATGTATTCTGACTTGGATTCACTTCAGGCCTCGTTAGAAATGTTGTGACTTCCATAGTAAGTGCAACATTTAGGAGGAAACAACACATTTTAGGAGGAAAAGAAGAATATCAGGCATAAATCTTGACATTCTGCCGTGCAAACAAAAGGAACTTGCTGGGTTAGATGATGAAGTCAGCGTTGCTCAGATAACATTTCCGACGGTATTACACATCGTCGGTATGTTAACTATATGATAACTTCACCAACAGGAACTGCTCAGTAAGGTTAAAGGTGGTAATAAAAATTAAAAAAGATCTTCAGTTAGTAGTCCCAAAACAGCACTCTCCCTCCTCCCTTTCAAGTTATGTACTGTGCCACAACACATGGTTTATTTGGAGCGTTTCCGTTAACAAGGAAAAGAACATTAATAGCAGCCGTAAAGTATATTATAACATGATTGTTTAATGCTAAGGCATTTAATACATGTATTTTATTAGCCTTTCAAATATGGTCTGACAGTAATTCTTGTAGCACCTGGTGAGTTATATTAGTGATAATATAATTATTAATATGATGATTATAATAGCAGCTGAAAAAAGGTGTTGCCCCGTTAACGGAAAAGTACTGAAATTTGTTTTGAATGCTTCGTTTTATATTTGTTGCGTAAAAAAAATAATTTAAACAAGTTTTAGTAAGTAGCATTATCTTTCTGACCTGTTTGCATGCCATTTGAGCTTCAGATTATTTACTTGTGCATATTCATCCATTTACTGACTGTGCCCGTCATGGTTATGTCTTCAGATCCCATTCTGATACCATGTCGTTTGTCTTGTATATTCAAATAAGACGACAAGGCTTGTGTGTTCGTTTAAGTTGTTTATTACACACAAACACATCCGGATGAATGACTGAAACATAAAACCTAAATGAACTGACTGACTGCTACCCACATACGTGCTTTCACTTTGGCTGCTCACTCAAAATGGCACACTTGCTTGCACATGCTTAGTGCTTATATGCATGTGCCCGTAGAATGGAATGGCTCTTAAAGGTACAACACAAACTGATCTACAGGAAAGATGTTGGAAAATGATGAACCTAATAGGAATTTGATGTTTTGGGGATGGGAAGATAGTGTGTTCCAGCAGTCTGAAAATGCCAACAAAATGGGAAATGGTGAGCATTACAATGGAAGAAATTGTTCCCGTTTAAAAACTTAGTAGCTGAATTAGACCCATCATAAAATACAGTGCCCCATTTGGGATGTACCTTACAAGACACCTGCAACAGCTGGAAAGACCACAAAAGTACCTCACCAAGAGGATTACTGGCCTCAAACAGATGCCCCTATGCAGCCTGACTCAAGAAACTCCAGCTGTACTCAGTTGCATACCGCTTACTCAGAGGTGATCTCTGCCTGACATACAAGGCCATGTCCAACCCAGAATTGATGGACATGCTCCACCTAAAAAAAACAAATCCTGGTGAGCTACAAACTGTAGAGATATAAACCTCACCACAACGATAAATAGGACATGCTGGAGGGATAGATTCCTGTCCCAGAGACTCCCCATGCTTTGGAACAGGATTCCAATATACATCAGGCAGAGCCCCTCACTAACACTCTTCAAGAGAAACCTTGACGGGTGGATGGGAAACAGAAAATTTACCCCGGGGATCACTGCAGTGGCTCTGCTGGACAGTGGCGCAGGGAACTAATGGCTCTGGTGGACAGAGGCACAGGCAACTAATCTAAGGGGGTGGCGAAAGCCAGCACATTCTGGCTAGGCTTATCAATGCCCTTGGGCAGTTAGCCTAGTACTTACTTATGAACCTAATAAGACACTGATTGAATAGGCTGGAAGCATCCCGCATATTGGAAAATTACAAAGCAGTAATATTTGTCTAACAGTGACTCTTGACTTCACTAGCTCCTGACATTATTGTCAACATTCCTGATAAACACCTTATGGGAAATCATTTTGATAATAAGATCTTCTTAGTTTCAGGTAATATGAATAGGCAGGAGAAGTGCAAAGTTTAAAAAAAACTGCACCTTCAATGTGGACATGCTTCTGTGTATAGATTCAGAAAGTGCTTCGTCGTTCAGGAAACAAGAACTCTGAATGTGTTTCTACCTTTGAAACCGATTGCCAATTGCAAGGTTTGTCTGAAGTATAACAGACCTAAGTCTGACTATATTGGCATCTCTCCATCCTCCGAATACAATGAGACAACTTGAACCTGACCTGGTACCTTCATATCATTGATCAGTTTACTTGTTTGTCAAGAAAGTGTTATGATTACGATCATAGTATCAGAAGGTGGCAGAGAATTTCAGTATTGAAATTATGACCACAGCAGCACTCTTGAAGCAGTGGGCTTCTGTAAAGGCACTATCGGACACTAACAGAAATGATGTTAAAACTACAAATAATAGTAGTGAATGTGAATAAGAAATGACATTAGATTGGGGTCTGATGGCAAAACCCATTCTATACAGAGTATCTGTGGCTGTAGTCCATTTTGGTCTGTGTATGGTCAGAACCTAAATTACTGTAGAAGAGATGGTAATGGGAGAAGATAGTAATATATTACACATTACATGTCTCAAAAAGAGCTTTTGCTGAGGCCAAATGCGGGGACAGAATTTGGGGAGACCTATGGAAGCCCTTTCATACCACAAATGAAAGGTTTGAAATGGAAAACTGGGTATTCTCCAAAAAGGCCGAGTGTACAGAAAAGAAAAAGACCTAGAGTTTTCATTGGCTAGGATGGAGCTGTGGTATTTTATGGGATTTGAATAAGGATATCTTTCTGTGCTTTATAAAATATAGATGGAAATGGGAGGGCCAGTACATGAGTAAAAATGAAAATGTGAAAATGTTGAGGTAAGACAGTTACTGGAAATGATATAAAACAATTCGGAAAATGGAAATAAAGATAGGATAGAGTTCAAATTGAGTGAGGAAGAATTTGGAACTGACTGTTTGAAGCAGCCACAGATGCCATGGTGAGATAGTGGCCTTGGTCTTGTTGAAAAAGGTAGTTCAGTTCACAAAGGCTAGAAGAGGCTTTAAGTAGCTAATTATATGAGCTGATAAAACTGGGGAAATTGGAGGGGAAATGAAGGAAAGGCTTCCTGAATAGGAGGTGTCTCAAGAAGGACCGTTTCAAAAAAATGTAGAATTATAAGACGGAGCACACAACCAAAACCTGACATTTTCTGCTATATCAGAGATACTGGAAGCAATGTACCACCACAATGGCCAGATAGAGAAAATAACCAAATATTTTTAAACACTCTCAGACTGGAAGGAATAGACTGCATTAATATTGTGAAAGTACAATTAAGCTACTGGACTGGTATTCCATGCCATGATTTGTTAATGCAAAGACCTGTGATAGTAAAGAACAGTTGTACCAACAGAAAGAACTGCTTCTGACAAATTAGGAAGAAGGGAAATGTAATAATTGCGGGACACTAGCGGGTTTGTGGAAAAATCACTGTACACCAGGCAGAAGAGAAGTGTGGTTATCCCTGCAGCTACAGGATCTTGAGAGGCAGGTGTGAGAATCAGGTTGCTATATCCAGCTGTTTGTAATTTTTTCGTAGTGGATAAAAGACATTTTTGGATTAGAACAGGCTAGGGAGGACATGGTTTATCCAACAAAGAGTGAGCCAGCAAGATGAATTGGTAATGTGCTTCTTATTCTGCTGACCTTAGCAAAGTGTATAGACAGGATTTGCCAGTAAAACCTCCTCCAGTCTTCCAAAAGAAGATAATTGAATGACAGAAAAAAGTCCAGGATCTGAGTAGAAAAATCAGGGGTACACTGGACTTGTACCAGAGACCAGAGCCACATCCAGTACTAGGTGACTTAGGCAGTCACCTAGGGCCCGCTAGCTGGGCGGGACACCTGCTGGCTAGGAGGGGGCTGCCAGAAATTTACTTTTTAATTTAGAACAAAAATTGCATTTCTTTATGGGTGTTTGTCTTTAAGAATGCCCTTTGTACATCCGCACACATGTGCTGTTGCTTGCTTCGACACACACACACACACACACACACACACACACACACACACACACACACACACACACACACCTGCTGTTGATGCTTCTGTTCCATGTCAATGCATATTCCACATCTGCATGTAGAATTTAAACATATGACCATTCCTACTTTTGTACATGTAGCATACTTGGTTTTGATGCAGAATGCTGTGGGTTCTACTCTCACACCATGTAGATGGATTGCTAATACTGTGTTGTACTTTAAGGGGGTGGGTGGGGATACTGTAATGTTTCCTCAGATGAGATGGTTTGTAAGTATGAACCTGTTGTCTGTTTGCCATCCATTCCCTATTGCAGTGTGTGTGCGTGCATGTGCATGTGTGTGTGTGTGTGTGTGTGTGTGTGTGTGTGTGTGTGTGTGTGTGTGTGTGTGTGTGTGCGTGTGTGTGCGTCGGATCCATTTCCCTGCATATCATGATCTAGCTTTGCTAGAGAAGAGTGTTGGGAGGTTAAGATAACAAGAGAGAAGATGAGCAGTAATGTGAAAGCAGGAAATAAGTGAACTCTGAAGCATAATTCGCACTTTGTCACTAATGTTTAGAAGGATAATAAAGGGACTAACTCTAAGTAAAAACAAAAGTTTTTTTTCTTTGTAATGTATGTATAATATTCATTTAGTAAATCGCATGCTACGTTTGGGGTGGGTTTGTTTGTGGGGGAGGGCTAATCGGTGACTGTTTATGCAGGTGGTGATAAAGTAAGAAAGTACTTTGTCATGACGGAAATGTATTGGGGGGGGGTTCTACCTTAACAAGATGGCTGGACATAAGCAGTATAATGTTGTGATGGTCTTCGGCTGCTGTGAGGAGGATGTGGAGCTGTACTTATCAAATATATGTCTTGTGTTATGATGATTCCCCTGGTGTTGTATAGGTGGAAGGGGAGACTGTTTAAGGTTTGTGATGCATACAAGGGGAGACATTGTCTCTCTTTCTTTCTTTGTTTTTGGCACAAACTGACTAGAAAATGAGAAGTACGGTTTCCCAGCATTTGAGAAGAGCCATTTTATTCACTTACAAAAGTATGAACTGTTTTCTTTTACCAGCAAAACTCAACAACTGAAGATGGTCTGTCTGCGGGTGCAGGCAGTTAATCAGGAAATGACTGAGCCATAAACTCTGAAGCATTTGTATGGGAAGCACTATAAATTAGTACATAAATGGGAAACTGATAAGTTCAGTGAAAGTAAATGAAGTCTGACATATTGAAGGGAATACTTTTGCATTGCTACCAGTATTTAGCACTTCAGTATAAAACATAATGGTGGACAATCTAATTTATGTAAGGGTAGCCAGTGCACTTTTTCTTTAAAGCTAAAATCAGTTAATTGAGAGCATGTAAGTCTTTTTTTTTTTTCACACCTAGGAGGGAAATTGAGATGGGGCAATAATGAATAGTGGTGGGGCAAGAGGGTACATGGCTCCAATATGAACTTCCAGCATGTTCATTTTAGAATATGTAAATCCTGTGTTGTAACTGCTTTTTTTATGGCGGAGGGCATTTGCTCCTACCTGGAGGGGTAACTTCCCTTTTTGGAAAGTATATATAATTTTAGTTAGCTTTTAGTTAATATAGATTGGGGATTAAAATGAAAATGTACATATATATTTGTAAGTTTTCTTTTTTTTTTTTTTTTTTTTTTTTTTTGAAGTAAAAGTTCTGGGAAGATGTGACATGGCTGCAGGGATGTGACATCAGCCTGTCAAACTTAATGAGTATGTGTAAGTTAAAAGTTGGAAAGATATATAAAAAAAACTGTCCTGTAAATATGTGAAAGCAGTAGCTTCATATTAAAATGACTACCTTATCAGACATATTGTGGATGGCATTGTGGAGATGGACCAGCAGCTAAGACTATGGAATTTTATTAAGATTGCCAATATTCTGCACTTGAATCGAAATGAGCATGTGAAATTGGCAACGAAAGGACTACAGAATGGATAGTTAGCAGAGGGTGATGGACAAAGGAAACTGAGGTAATAATAGTGATACAAGAGGAGGAGAAAGAGAATAATGGTAGATTTGTAGTAATAAGGGATTATTCAAGAATTATGTTGGCATGTATTTATATTCCACCTAAAGCTATTATTAAAGATTTTAAAATAAATATTATTGATGGGTGGGGGCTGGAACTTGATCCGCAGTAGCAAAGATGTATCTGATGGACTTAAAAGACAACATTTAACAAAAAATAGAAGCTTATGAGAATATTTGGAATGAAAGATGTGGATTTACTAGCAAGAACCCAGAAAGAACTTACAGATTCCCCAAGTTACAATAGTGGAGTTAGACTAGACAAAATTATACTTCACAAGTTAATGGATATTTCATTTGAAAGCTTTGAAACGTATCCATTAACTACATCAGATCATACACCGGTAAAGACTAAGATAAAAGTGTATGGAGATCAAGTAAAAATAAGACACCGGAGCTTTCCTACTTATGTTAAAAAGAGAGGTATTGAAGGAATGGGTGGTGGAAATGATGGTTATTATGAAAGATGCACATTTCTTCAGAAGGGGCAGCTAGGGAGTAGCATAAAATGAAAATGGAATTTAAAATTATGGTAGAAATAAGAAAGATATGTGAAAGACGTAATAGGAATTCTTTGGACGGGGGTTATCAAAGGTTAAAGTGTTGCAGGTGAGAAGGCATATCAGATTGAAAAGAGGAGCAATTGCTGCGTAGTAAGTGGAAAGTAAAGGAGTATTTCTATATGCATAAGTTTAGAAAGGTTGCTGTTAAACGCAAAAAATATTAGCATATCGGCAATAGAAAAGAGAAAGTGGTGCTGATAAACTTAGGGAGCCTATGGGAAAAAAAACATTGTAGAGGTATTAAAGATAGTTTGGAAATTCTGTGAAAATCTGTATAAAGCAGAGGAATGGGGAAACTGAGAAAAGGTTAGAGGAAGATAAAACTCTGGAATTGTTGGCAAAAATGGGGGGATGTGATAACTATGGTGATGTGTAATCAGTCAACAGGGAAGTTTCCAGTAACTGGTGGCATTCCTGTGGAAATTTGATAGTTATGAGGGAAGAAAGTGATAAAGATCTAGGAGGAGTTGTTTAACCATATTCTAAAAGGAAGGACAGTGCCATCATCTTGGAAGAAACCTACAGTTTTTATACTATAAAAAGAGATTAAAAGACTCTTCAGGTCTAGCTTCAAATTGACCAATTTGAAATTTAAGCCATGATTATAAAGTTTTTATGTATTTACAAGCTTAGAGAATGGCTAAATGGTTGCCAAAAACTGTTGGATATGGATCATTGTGTTTTTGTGGAGAGGAGGCAAACATTCGATAACAGTAATAGAACAATGATGATCAGAGAGAGAGAAAGAAGCAGAGTGTAAGAAGATGCCACTATTGTTGGTGAGTTTTGATGCAGAGAAGGTATTTGATAGTCAGCTGGGACTTCGTGAGAAGAGCAATGGTAGCATTTGCATTCCTGGATAGAAAAATGGGGTTAATTAGGAAGCTATATGAAAGGTCAGAGGCAATAACTAAGGTGGGTGGGTTCCTCTCTCTCAAGCTGTGTTTGAACAGAGAAAGCAAGAAAGGGTGTGTTCTTTCCCCTTTATTTATTTTATGCTTAGAACCACTGGCAAGGACAATAAGGGACTTAAACATTCAAGAATGTAACTGGTATGGCAATTAAAAAAAAAAAAGGTTTATTTGCAGATTATATTCTTTTGTACTTGGTGAATCCAGAAAATAGCATTTCATTGTTGTGGAACATTTTGAGATGGTTCCAGTTTTTTCAGGATATAAAATAAATGAAGATTTAATTTAAAGATGTAGCCTTTATGTTCCCACACATCGGTTAGTTCAGCAATTGGCATATCTTTGGGGACATGATATGATGAAGTATTTAGATGTACGGATTAAAAATCATTCTATTATGGCAGCTAAGGATATGTGAGAACAGATTAAACAAATACAGAAAATGCTAAAAAGTTGGAACTCCTTGACTGTGGCTATGGATAGTAAGTTCCAAGCAGTGACAATGTTTCTAGTCGTTTTAGTATTAGATTTGTATCCCCTAGAATTTGTGGACCATAATTAATAAAGAATTGAAGCAATTTCTTTGAGTGGGAAAGAAGGCAAGAATTAATTGGGATAAGTTGTTTCTCCACTTTTAACAAGATGATAAAAAAATTACCAGATTTGAGGGGATACTTTAGAGCTGCACAGTTAAAGTACCGGGTCTATATTATATTTTAGCGAATGCAGTGAATTGCGAACACTGTATAATCGATCCACAATCCCCAAAAACCCAAAATGTTGAACACACTGATCAGCAATTTTTTTCTCTGGGAAAAAAAAAATCCAAACACAAAATAAAGTGGGGGGCTGTGGTCCCCATGCTCCCTACTTAAATATACCAACTCCGAGATCACACCACAGTGGAGGAAATGGCAAAGTCCCAAAAATGGCCCAGTGATTTTTTTCCCTAGCAAAAAAATCGCTTTTCCGTGCTTTTGCTATTTTGCTATTTCGCGTAATGATGTTTGACTAAACAGCATTCGCAATTCAGTGCGTTCGCTAATATAATAGGGACCCAAAGTGCCTACACATAAGCAGAAGATTACAAATCAATGTGGAAAGAGATTGTTAAAAAGGGCAGGGGGTCACGGAATAGGGAGAATGTAGTATTTTGGATGCTGGAAGGAGAATAGTAAACATGTGTAGAATATTATATTTGGGAGGGTGGCCTAATGGTTAAGCTGTTTGCCTTACAAACACAAGGTGCAGGGTTTGAAGTCTCACAAGGGATAATTGGTTAGGCTTAAAATGGCTCGCAAGGGCAGTTAGCTTAGTACTAATCTATGAACCTATGAACCAGAAAGCATTATGAGAACTAAGTCAGCACTGGAATGGAGAAAGGAGATTTTCCCAGTGGGGATGGTTGTAAGTAGGGGGCATAAAAAATAGGCAAGAGGAGTCTGGAATTTATTAGAGAAAATTAGCAGATGAGCTAAGGTATTGGGAGCAAATAACTGGAGAGGGAAAAGGTATTTGAGTCGGATGAGCATAAGCAATGACTACAGGCTGGAGACTGTGTTCCCTACCAAGGATTCATAGGTTCATAGGTAGGTACCAGGCTGTTGGCCTAAGGGCCTTAGTAAGCCTAGCCAACAAGGTTCCCTGGCTTACACCACCCAAGAAAGTTATTTTCCTGTGCCCCTGTCGAGCAGAGCCACAGAAGTGATCCCTGGGATGTATTTCCTATTTCCCATCCACTCATCAAGATTTTTCTTGAAGACTGCTAATGAGGAACTTTGCTTGACATAGATGGGTAGCTTGTTCCAGAGTATGGTAAGTCTCTGGGACAGGAATCTATCCCGCCAGCATGTCCTGTTTATTGTGGTGACAAGGTTTAGGTCCCTAGAGCATGTAGCTCGGAGGGATTGGGATTTCTTTAGGTGCAGCATGTCCAGCAGATCTGGGTTTGGCATAGCTTTATATTTTAGGCAGAGATCACCTCGGATTAGGCGATATACTACGGAGTAAAGCTGGAGTTTTTTGAGACGGTCAGTGTAGGGCATCTGTTTGAGGCCAGTAATCCTCTTTATGAGGTACTTCTGTGGCCTTTCCAGCTGCTGCAGATGTCTTGTGAGGTACATTCCAAAAGGGGCGTTGTACTGTATAATGGGTCTAATGAGTATCGAGTAGAGGGAAACAGTGACCTCTTTTTTTCCTGGATGAGAACCCTTTTGTGATGAGGTGTGCCATGTAAAAGGATTTCCTGACTACTGTGGCAATGTGATTATCAAAGGAGAGACTACTGTCCACCTGGGTCCCAAGGTCTCTTATCACACATTCGGCATTAAGTAGACTGCCGCCTATGTGGTAGTTCATGGGTAAAGTTCATGGGTACAGAGTTTTTACCAAAGGGGATGACTGTGCACTTTTTGGTATTGAGCTTGAGGCCATGCCCCTGACACCAGGCATCTGTCTCATTGAGGCCCGTCTGTAGGATGTCCACATCATTTGAGGACTCGACCATGGCTCCTAGTTTGCAGTCATCTGTGAACTTTGTTAGCCAAAGGCCTTCTGTGTTAGCCTGTACTTCAGAGAAGTAGATCCCAAACAGGAGAGGTCCCAGGACTGAACCCTGTGGTACTCCACTTGTCACTGGTTTGAAGTCAGATTTGGAGTCTGCAACTTTTACTCTGTGGGTTCTGTCAGTAAGCCAGTTGGCAACCCATCTTGTGACGTAAGGATTTATACCTAGTTTAGTGAGTTTATCTATAATTCCAGAATGAGGGATGGTGTTGAAAGCCTTGGCGAGGTCAAGATAGGCTGTGTGAACCACCTTACCCTCATCTTCAGCTTTGGTGGCTGCCTCAAAGAAGTCGATCAAGTTCAGGAGGCATGATCTACCTTTCACAAACCCGAACCGGGTAGGGTCCAGAGTTTGGCGGTTACCAATGTTTTTGTTTATGAGTTGAGGAGTATAGCCAATGAAAAATGGTAAGGAGAGAGTTAAGTGAAAGACCAATGTGGTTGAGGTTTTTAGTTGTCTAGAATAGAAGCTGCTGTTAATACATCCTACCAGTTACTTTTTTTAAGTAATGCACAACTGTAGGAAACAAATGTCTAATAACTGTAATAGTCAGTCAGAAGGCATTAGAAAAGCACTGGGAACCGAGACTCGAAAAGTAGTATGCAAAAGAATGGTAGGAAGATATTTATATGGCCCCAAATATGCAACATAGTCTAGACGGCTTAAAACTTTTGCATTGAGGTGTTGGTGTAGATATTTTATACCCAAAACAGACATCAGAGAATTTTGTCCTCCAGTAGATAGTAAATGCTGGAGGCTTGAGAGAAAAGAGAGGGATAATTGGGTGCACTTTTTTTGGGAATGTAATGAGTTGGCAGATTTTAAAAGCTCCCTACAGGATCTTTGTCAGAAATGTTGGGGCAGCAAATTATTTTAACTAAGAAGATAATTCTTTGGAGCTGGGATATAGGAAATTGCCTAAAATAGTAGGGCCGTACTACATTTAATGCTATTGTCTGCCAAAAAGGCAAATAATAGAAAGGGTAAATCAGAATCTAAACCAATTGTAAATAAGATAAAAACATTAGAGGTGAGATCTTTAGAAAAGGGGAGGAACAAATGTCATTTGTAGGAACAATACATTAAATTTCAGTGAAGTCTAGACTTGAGCAATTTATGTAATGTTGGAGTGAATGGTAATTGTCAGAAAAGAAAATACATGTATAGTGCATGAAAATGAAAAATGTAATGATTTTGCTTTTCTATTACAGTGTGGGTATCCATGTAGTTACTAAGAATATGTGAATTTAATAAAGTTGTTTATGGTCTAACAGATGCATCATTCTACTGATGTAACAAAGTTAAAGGTATTGGTAGTAAGGACTATGCTATGCTTTACTGGCTAGAGGGGGACATTAACATCATTGGCGTGCTTACTTGCCATGTGGATGGTTTTATAAGGGTGGCTCAGAAAGCTTTGACACTTCAGGTATTCCTGATCTAAAAGCTTCTTTTCATGTTATAAAGGCATGACAACTTTCTGGGATTGCATTTGCGTACTGTTGTTGGAACAGTGTTGTGAACCACGAATGCTGCTTAAAAATTCTTTTACCATGAAACCATTAAAGGTAGTGCAGCGGGATGCTCCATTAGCTCCATCTAAGATGTGTGTAGATCAAAAAAATCAGATCAGATTCTTTAGGCTGGCAATTAGAGTAGATCAGATGTGATATTCTAAATTTTGTTGTTTGGCATCCAGGATAGAACCACTGTGCATGCTCGTTTTGAAACCAACAAGACTGTCCGGAAACTCTGTTCAAAAAAGTAGCTGTAAAATGTCAAGCCTGGGAAAGTATGAATTCTTGAAACTAGCTGTCTTAAGTGGTGTCACATGGAAACCTACTTGATGGTGGCAATCAAGGAGGGATATTTAATTGTTTTGATGGGAGAGTAAGGAATATTTTTGTCCTTTAGATGCAAGTGTGAAAGAATTAGAGTGGTATGCGTACCCAGCAGGAGAAGCACTTGACATGGCAGTCTTGACAAGACACTGATTTAATTGTTTATTACCCTTCACATAATCTGTGTCACTGATTGTTCTTTTTGAGGCAATTAAATCTGCAGTCTCTCTCTCTGTCTCCCTCCCTCTCTTTGTATCTCTTTCTCTCAGAAAATGTCTTCACCTAGAATTCTGTGGAATAGAAGAATTCATTCTAAGAGACTTCTGGTATCTTGTAGTTGGATAGGGAAAAGGTGGTTAGCAGACTCTTTTTCTAATGGGGCTTTCACTCTTTGGCTTATAAAAACACTTAATGAAGGAATGTGGCATGTCTGCTACTGAACCTGTCTACAAAATGTTCTTTTTTCCTGTATGTAGAGGATGGGTATATGATTAAGTCTGCAGTTACTTCCTTCATTTGGGACTTTTACCATGGTATCAATTCTGTGGATGACTTTTATTGCAGTTTATTTTCTTTGTCACAGGTTTGCAACATTATTTTAGCTTTCTGGCAATGGTGGTAATGTTTTTTTTTGCTGTAGTTTAGACTGAGACCTGTGTGTGTGTGTGTGTGTGTGTGTGTGAGAGTATGTACACACAGGCTTGTGTGTGTGTGTGTGTGTGTGTGTGTGTGTGTGTGTGTGTGTGCATGCACACTCACACATGCTTGTGCAACTCAGTGGTGTTTCTATACTTTGGATTCTCAAAAGACATAATATGTCTCTTGAAAACTTTGGACAACCTTTAAATGAGGGACTGTCTGCTCCCCACCATGGAGATTCTAGCAGTTACACTAATAAAACGGCTCTTTCTGTGGACCTTCCAGGCACAATCCTCTTCTTTATGAGCTCTGCATTTTCCTGTTATTTTACTTTGTTGAAAACAGGCTTCTGGAATCCGCTAAAAACAGGATGAGTGGTGTTTTTTCCTGAGTATGTATAACCATTAGATTGTGTCTATATTACATAATCGAAATTTTAAAAGTTCAAACGTCATATGGTCAACACCATATGATCGAACTTTTAAAAGTTTGAAAATGTTGTTGTTGTGTCTTTCGGCTTTTCCCGGTTAGGGGTCATCACAGTGGAACTCCGGTCCACTAATGATTGGCAGCAGATTTTTATGTGCTGGCTTGCCGGGCCTAACGCACAACCTTCAACAAAGGAACGCCCATTCACGCATGTCGCCACACAGAAGACGCTCTGAGAATCGAACGGGCAACATCTAACTGTGAGGCGACAATGCTACCGCAGCACCACCACCGCAGTTTGAAAATGTAATTAAAAAAAAAAGAAAGAAAAAAACTACCTGAATGGTTTAAATAGGGGGGCAAGCACCCATGCACCCCCCGGTCATTAAATATACCAACTCCGAGATCGCACTACAGTGCAGAAAAAGGAAATCTTCCCATTCCTCACGGAGATCTCCATTGAAACGTTCAAACTTTTAAATGTTCGATCATATGGTGTTGACCATATGACGTTCGAACATTTTAAAAGTTCAACAACATGATATAGACCCTTAGATTAATGCCCAGGAGTGACAAAATTTGCTAATATGGGCATGGATACCTTAAATTACTCCTGTCACAGGGTCCATTTTCATTGCATCTTCATCTATCAGGTTTGGGAAGATAGCTGCTTAACCCAAGTTTCTGGAGCACTCTGCTTTAGACAAGCTCCTTGTTGTAGTGTCGTTGGTCAGTTTTCATATTACCTGTACAGTTTTGATGCTGCTGCTGAGGTGAACAGAGTCTCCTCTGTTGCTAAATACTTGCATAGTGCTGTGCAACTTTACCTCTTAATACTTCATGAAAACCTCAGGCAAAAGGTTTTAGAAGCCCCCCCCTTTAAGAATGTGGTGTTTTGAGGGGGTCTTGTGGAGTAGATCACTGACTAACTTCAGAGGAGACAAACAGGCTCTGCCTATAATGGTGGCTGTGTGCATTTCCCATGTAGCTTCCATTCTTCTGTGTTCTGCCATCTCATTTCTTCTAAAGGCAGTCAAATGGTAGCTTGTTTTTCTTTCAGACCCACTGATAAAACTCCCAGCATCGTTAACTATTTTTACCTGAAGTTTTAACATGCAAAGAAGATGGTCCAGCTTCACCCTTGCCTTTGAATCATTAAACTAGGACTCCTGTGGTCTAGATGCAGTGCAGGGTCAGTAGCAGTATGGGCTTGTGGAGGGCATGTTCTCTTTTAGCTTATACCTTAGTGAGCAGGGTAAAGCCCTTTAAGACGAACCATGGAAAGAAATACCTCAGTCAGCTCACTACAGGGGTTCCTCTCGCAGATTAGTTGGCAAGCATTTGCACGTTGTGGTTTTCATGTTACACACTTGGAAATGCATTTTGTTTAAAGTTCCATATTTCTTATAGCCCCATACTTAAAAAACTTTGCTTATTTTATCTGCTGTGTGGGCTAGAAAAAAAGAAGATATGTGATGTGTTATATGTATCATCTTTACAGAGACAGCTCTGTAGCACACAAGTCTGTTTTATTGTTTAGTGTTAAGAAATAAGACTTGTGAGTCAGATTAAAATAAGAAACTTCAACTCAAAGTAAACATTGTAAAGCTTTCTCATTCTGCCAACCCCATGATCATTTTACATACCAATTGCTGATTTAGTTAATTGCATTTTTAGTCGGTGTGTGTATGTATGTAAAGAATTATGAGGAAATATTTCCATGTTTCCCTTTGCTTAGTTTGACATACTCTTATTGCATCTGTACAGGATGCAGTTCAGTAGTATTTTACAGAGATGAATTTTCTCATAATTTACTGCAACAACATGACTTAAGAGATGAGATCTGGACAGTTGGTTGTAGTTACTTTCATGCCTCCTCTTCCAATGGGAATACTATGAATAGGTCTTAAAAGAAAAATCATAATATCCTTCAGTTATGTGAGAAAGACAGATGCATGTTTGAAACACTGCCACGTTTTATTTATTTTTTTTAAAGGTTTAGTAGTGGTAACACAAGAACGTGTGGCTGAAAAGTGAAGAGAAATGAAGAAACACCAACTCTGCTGTTATCGATATGCACTCCTGTAACTTGAACAACATTGTAAAATCAGCAGCAGATAGTTTTCTTTTTAAAGGATTAAAATGCAATGCAGACTGTAGCATATGTCATAATGAAGTTTAGAGATGTGTAAAACTGAGGTACTCTAATTCTAATGTATAGTATGACATGCATGATTGGAAGTTTAATACTCTATAGTTAATCAAGGCAAGAAGAGACTGCTGAAGACTGGGTTTTAAGTAGTATGTAGGGTTTATTGCCTGAGACCTCTACAAAGCTGGCAGGAAGTCTTGAAATTAAACATGGTAGATCATGTGGTGCGGATTCTGATATTTATATTAAAATGGAGGCAGGTATTGGCTGCTTACATTCACTTCAGATACTTGCAACTAGCCAAGTCCTATTTAACAGAAGTGTCCATTTCAGGAATGGCTTGTGATGATAAGGGTTGATGATTAAATGACTTCCTCAGTCAGTTTTAAAAGAGTAACCCAAAGAATAAAACTTAGGTCTGCAGCACGAATTTTGACTGCAGTTCGTAATGTTGAGTAGCTGCTGTACTGCCACCAGACTTCTTAACTATCCAGAATTTTGTGGGAAGTTCTTCATTATGCTTCATGTTTTTGCCTTGTCCCTTGTAAAATTTTTGGCTTTCTAGTAATTCACTGAGGGTTTGTCAGATAATAAGCAAGCAGTAATGCCCAACAGCGTGCATGTGTTAATGTGTAATTAATGCCTGCCTAAGGGTGTTGAGAGGCCCGACTCCGCAGGCGGAGGAATTCTACACCCCTGTAAGGGCATTAATTAATTACGCATTAACACACGTCCTGGAGGGCATTATTGTGCTTGGAGAATATGGGGTCTCTGTAAAATTGTGTACTAGTTCGTAGTTCATAGGTTGGTACTAGGCTATCGGCCCTAGGGCATATACAAGCCTAGCCATAACAATTCCCTGGCTATTTCTTCCCACACTATTTACTTTCCTGGACCCCTGTCTAGTAGGGAGACTGACGTGATCCCCAGGGTGAATTTCCTTTCTCCCATCCATCGTCAAGGTTCCTTTTGAAGAGGGCCAAAAAGGCGCTCTGCTTGACATATATGGGCAGTCTATTCCAGAGTATGGGGAGTCTCTGGGTCAGGAACCTATCCTTCCAGCATGTTTTGTTTATTGTGATGACAGGGTTTAGATCCCAGGAGCATGTAGCTCTTGAAGGATTGGGATTTCTTTAAGTGAAACATGTCCAACAGCTCTGCGTTTGACATGGCCTTGTATGTTAAGCAGAGGTCGCCTCCGAGTAGACGATATGCGACAGAGTATAGCTGGAGTTTTTTAATGCGGTCAGCGTAGGGCATCTGCTTTAGGCCTGTCATTCTTTTAGTGAGGTATTTCTGCAGCCTTTCCAGTTGTTGCAGATATCTTAAGAGATACATACCAAATGGGGCATTGTATTCTATAATGGGTCTAATGAGGGATGAGTACAGTGGGACAATGACCTCCTTTTTTCTGGATGAAAAGCCCTTAGTGATGAGGTGTGCCACATAGAAGGATTTCCTGACTGTTGTGACGATGTGGTTATCAAAGGTGAGACCACTGTCCACAAGTCTCTTATCACACTTTCGGTGTTTAGTGTACTGCCACCTATGTGGTAATTCATGGGTACATGTTTTTTCCCAAAGGGAATAAGTATACATTTCTTGGCATTGAGCTTGAGCCCATGGCTCTGGCATCAAGCATCTGTTTCTGTAAGGCCCTTTTGTAGAGTATCCACATCATTTGGGGATTCAATAATGGCTCCCAGTCAAAGTTGATGCACACAAAAAAAAAAAATCAGAGTAAAACTAAATTAAGTACAGTTATCATTGTAGTTTACAGTGTACTGAAATGCTATACTACCACCTTGTTATATGTGAAAAGAGAATAAAATTGAAAAAAGCTACACTAGAAAATAAAATAGCTGCTGGTGCCACGATACCAGTGTCAAAATTAAACAATGAGTTGTTGGTCATTTAACAGTCTTTTCACTCATCTTATGAGCAGAACTTTAATATACTTGTGAATTTTGTCTGACGCTTTACTTACATGACAAATATCTCAAAATCAGCACTTCTCCCTGTTCTATATGTATGTGTAGAGAAACTAGAACAGAATATTTAGAGCTTAAAAAGAATTCATAAAATTAATATTTTTTTCACAAGAATTTAATGTTAAAACGCTAAGAGAAAAGGCAACTCAAAACATATATAAAATTACAAAAAAATTCAAATGCTGCATATGTTTTGGGGAACAAATAACTGTTAGTTAATATTTTTTGAAAGGGATTCAACATTTATCAATGTCCAATCTAATTGCTGATTTACCAACAGAGAAAGTGGCAACAGGTAAAAAAAAAAAAAAAAAAAAAAAAAACCTGAAATCATACCCTTAAAAAATGCATACTTTACAGCTTTCGTTTCAGCTGGCCAGACATTAATCTGTTAGTAACAAATTGTGTCACAGTACAAACGAACAAATAACTTTTTATATGTTTAGTTTAAATATTAACTATTATCACAACTGACTTGAACAGGTTACTCACCTTACGCCTAGGCCCAAATCGTCTACAAGACTACAGAATGAAATACTGCTCACATTAAATGGTTTCCTCTTTTCTTCGAACTTGTGTGCCATGCAGATTCTCCCGCCAAACTCTGGCACTCTGACTCCTTTCGAACTGCCAGTGTACATGTTCATCATTTTTAAGGTCACTTGTGTCATTTTATTTTTTTTAATATATTTTTGATGTAAAATAGTTCCTCTGCCTAATGTTTCAAACATGCTTTAGTATATGTTAATGGTGCTGGAGGCATTTTACATCCAAAATTTAACACTTTAAAAAACTCTAGGTATTTAATTTATATTTTTGGTCCCTCGCTCCTAAAAGGTTTGATTTATTGCCAGTCGTTGGAGACAGAAGCTACTAAATAATGACATACAGTTCAGTTTCAAAGTTTTATTGCCTTCAGATAATGACATGCATTTTAGTTTCAGACTACATATCCTTCAGAAAACACATGCTAACAGCACAAATCCTGTTCTTCTAGAAACTTTCAAAGTTTATAAGAGCAATATTTAAATGTGTTCCTGTTTTTTTACCATACCCCCAAATATGTCAGGATTTGTCCAGATCTCTTGTGCTAAGAGGTTGACAGGTATGACAGTCTCAGAGGTAGGTAAAACTGCTGCTGCCGACAGGAATCATTCCAGACTTCACATAATTTTCTTGTGTGCTCATGTGCTTATTTAAAAACATCTATTAATTTAAAATGTGTTAAAGAGATTACATTAACAAACAAGCCAATTAGCTGAAGGGTATGTCCTATAGTGATCATCCAGGGAACAGACTGGCTTATATGTGGCATACACTAGCAGGCCACTATGACTAGCCCTCTTTAACATGTTATCCAGGTTATACATTATAGTGGTGGCCTGGAAAAAAATTATATCCTACTTGTGGACAATTCAGAGATCTACAAGGGTCTGATATGTATATCAGAAATGAAAGAATGTACAGAGACCTCCCACTGTTGGAACATTGATGAAAAGAATGGCAACTTAGCGTTATCACCAGTAAAAGCAAGTAAAACATTTTGGAAAAAAAATCTAAGCAAGGACTATGCAGAGTGGATCATGGTTCACACTTCACTCACACTTTCTCTCTCTCTCTCACACACACACACACACACACACACACACACACACACACACACACACACACACACACACACACACACACACACACAGTTTCTCTCTGCTTTCATGCACGCATTCACTCTCACATGCAAAGAGAAACATAAACACGCACACACTTTTCTGTTTTGCTGGAGCAATCGCTCTCTCTCTCACTCTCGTACACACACATACTCTCATGCTTTATTTTAATTTATTTCTTTTTGTTTTTGTTTTACACTCGCTAAACAGGAGAAGCACTGCTTAGTGAGTGTAAAATAACGGCTCGCTCGCTCTAACTTTCACTGACATACACGCATACACTCAGGCACAGACATATACACACACACTTACATTTTTAAGTTTTCTTTTTAATATATTTTACACTCGCTAAACAGCAGAAGCGCTGCTTTGCGAGCATAAAATAATGGCTGCCATTCTGTTTTGCCATTTTTCACTGGGCATTACTTGTACATTAAGACCCTGCTGGAGAACACTCGTTCTCCAGTCAGGGTACTGATGTACAAGCCCATTCTCTAATGCTCGATATTAGGCTTTCATAGGTTCATAGGTTAGTACTAAGCTAACTGCCCTTGCGAGCCATTTTAAGCCTAGCCAATTATCCCTTGTGAGACTCAAACCTTGCACCTTGTGTTTGTAAGGCAAACACCTTAGCCATTAAGCCACTCTCCACAACACCCTAATACTTCCTATTGTTCATAAAATGCATGGTGATACAAAACCTGTTATTTTGTTAACCTTTTATGTGAATTAATGTAATATTTAAAAACTGTCCCTATTTGAGCATAGTAGTTGTGATGTATGACTGCTATACCTGTAAGGTTTATAATAGCAATTAAAAAAAAGAAGAAGAGTGAACAAAGGGATAGTACAGTAAGAGTTAACTGGGCCGATGGGATACTCGTTAGACTTCAGCCTGAGCACAGTGACGGACACAGTATAAATAACACGAAATGAAGGAAATATCTGTTGAATAGGGCATTACAGTAAAATGAGCGGAGCTTTTTATAAAGGTTGGTAGACCAGTCTGGGGTAATGCTAAGTTGGATTAAAGGATGAGTGTAATAGAAGAGGGAAATTATCTGTGGTAACCATCGTGGGTAAAATGAAATGAACTAGTCGGCAAAAACAAGTTGTGACTGGGGCCAAAAAAAATGCTTAATTGCATAGCCAGTTACTTGCAGGCATACTGCTTACTTATCCTGTTACTAAAAGTAGCAGTGCCTTAACTGGAATGTGAATAGATATGGCTTCTGTAAAGTACTCTGTTAGTGTCATCAGTAGCGATTAATATCCTTACTGCTAGTAATGCCGATTATCTCCCACTCTCTCCTGAATACTTGTATGCCGCCCACCTAATTCTTGTCTGTGCTCTCCTTAGTATGTGTACTCTCCATTACAGCAAGTACCTAGTGCTGAGATTTCCTTTGAATTCCCTTATGGGTTCTTACATTTCTTTTTGTATAGATCATGAGCACTGTTTATAGCTTATCTAATTTGTTTATCCATATGTTGCTGTGTTTTAATAACTTTTTTTAATATGTGAATTACTACTTTGCAGTGTATCGTTTGAGGTTTTTTTTGAGGGGGAGGTGGCTTTTCTCCCTGGGCCTGTGCTGAAAGGGGGTCTCTAATGGCCCAGTCACATTTTCCCTGGCAATTAAATAAAACTTTGCTAAGATAAGAGTGTTTCAAAGGTATGTGAGAAACTGCCTTTATGGCTTCTGGGGTTTTGGAGAAGAGTAATGTAGAGAGAAATAAGAGATGTGATGCATTCAGGTTGACCAGTGGATTGACTGGTGCTGAAGTGGAAGAAGCATACAGGTGCAATGTAGAGAAGGGGAAATAAGTGATTTCAGAAAATATTTCAGGCAGCATGGCTCCATTAAAGGGTGTTTGATAGATTGAATCTGCTTCCTTGAAACATGGTTACCTGAATGTTTGTTGGCTTCAGATTAAGTTGGCATGCTCCTTCAAGAAGATGTTGTGTGTATAATGGGGTGAGTAAAGAGCCAGAAAAGAGCGTTTTGTGCTTATTTATTTATGTATTCACTCTTTTTTAACCTGGAATGTCCAGCTAGGAAGTCCCACTTTTAATGGAGTTCTATAGAGGTAACTCTGAAGAATTGGCATTAAGGCAAACTTTAATATTCAAGACACACATTAATATGTGTGTGAATAACATGGAAAAAAGAAGTAATCTGTAGCAGAGCAAAAATATAGGAGAAAAAAATGTAAAATATCAAAGTGTACAGCTTTATGACAACAGGTTTGATTTTTATACAGAACAGTAATTTTACAGTGGAGTTTAAGAAGAAAATGAGAGCAGCTTTGTATTATTTCCTTTATATAACTAAAAAGTAAACTGAGGCTAACAGCAGAAAGGGACATAAGCCAGTGCACCGGTATAAATGGAAAAGCTGATGCGGTATATGAGCAAAGCAGAATGAAATCATAAAGTAGTAAAAAAAAAAATAAAATGTCATGAGCAAAGTAGAATAACATGGGAAGTAATAAAAATAAAATGTAATAATCAAAGCAAGTATATGTAGCCACTGAATGTAAGTGTAGTGGCATGAATGGAAAAGCTGATGTAGGTGTACGAGTAAAGTAGAATAAAAACATGTAGTGGAATTCTAGTTCTCAGAGAGGTGATAAAAATTAAATGAGTTAGTACATATAGTGACTGAATATGAGCTTAAGTGATGCCAGTTGTGTAACCAATTAATACGAAGGCGGTTAGTTGGAGGACATTTGAATTTATGTATATTTATATTTCTTGTCGAGGGGGAGATTATTCCAGAAGCAGATTATTACTGCAGAAGGTTTGCAGGAGGTTGTGGAGAGGAGGCTACATTGAATGAATTACTGGCTACTTCGAGGTGATTTGATACAAAGTCTGTACTCTCTTGTGTCATGTTTTTGCGTGTTACAGTTTTTGGTAGCGTCGAGAAGGGTGCTGCTGCTACTGATGCATTGTTTAGCTCATGCCAGTTTGATTTAATTTAAAGTATTGTATCATGCATGTGTTGTCTGTATTGGGGATATCATAGCCTTTGAAGTACTACTGAGGTGTGATTTATTATTGCTAAATGAAAACCTTGCTATGTATTTACTTATGCTTTGTTGAATGGATTAGTCAGACTAGGCCAGTGAATTCTTTTCAGGGAATACTGAAGGTAATATTTAAGTTGAGTAGGGGAAATGTTGCCAGGGCACTAGGGAACTTTCTCTTCCCTTTATAGATGCTAGGTTGCACCAGAGGGTTCACGCTGCTGTCAGAGCTGCAGTTATCTCTGAGATGGAAGGCAATGAAGCTGTTGCAGTGAGTATGTCGGATTCTGTAGTGAAAGGAAAAGCTGTCTGTGTGGATAATGGTGACACTGAAGTCACGGCTGTGACTTCAGGAGGCTTGACACCAGAATTAGTGTTGGTGAAGGAGGAGAGTGAGCAAAGGGGAGGCAGTGCAGTAGAGTGTGGCAGTTGGAAGGTTGTTTGGAAAAGAAGAGAGTGATGGATATGAAACAGTAGAATTAGACTGAGAGAAAGGAAGAGGGAGCATATCCTGCTGCTGGAGAAACTGGCTTTAAGGGTATATTCTGTATGACAGCTGCAAGCAGTGTGGAAAAAGAGCAAGCTGAATAACAAAATGAAAAAGAGAGCTTTGCAGTTAGACTGACATGCTGCAGTGGCTGATGTAAACAGCAGCAGGGGAAAAAAGGAAAAAAAATATTCAACAAGAGAATGTTGAATGAAGGGCAGCAGTCTGATGAGGACTGGTGGTAAGAATTAAACTAAGAAAAAGAAAAATCACTTGACCTGTACTTTATTTTGATCAATATTACAGCGCTAATATGCTTGTGGAGTGAATATTTTTGTGAAGACACTTTTGAAATTTTATGTTGGCAGAACAACTTATAAATGCATGTGAAAAAAATATTTACATCATTGGAATGAGTATGTGTACCTGAATGCAAGTTAAAAGAAAGACATTGGTATACTTTAGATCAGAAGTGTCCAATCTTACATGTCCAACATGTATCTGCTCATTCAAAAGAGTTTGTTATAGGACATACTGAGGACCAGATAAAATGCCTCAGTGGGCCGGATTGTGGTCCTAGGGCCACCTTTTGGACACCGCTGCTTTAGATCTACAGATGTGGTTGGAATTTTAATAGAAAACATATTTTTCAAAAATGTCAGAGTGCATGAAATTGTTGGAAGAAAGAATAATTTGGATGGGTACTTGGGAGGTATGGGTAACTTTGAATGTAGAAGAGGGCAAATGCAGCATGTATCTAATGTGATATATTGGTAAATGGAAAGAGAGGAAAATGTATATGATTTGCCATATCTTATACAGAATTGTAACAAAAGATACTGTGGGCAGTGTGGAACATTTGGTCATTTAAGCAAAAATTGCAGGCCAGATCATAGGCATGGAGGATGATCTTTTTTGGCTTGATTTGGCTTTTAATTATAATTGAATGGAGACAGCAGAGTAAAAAGGACCAACTAGAAGAGATGAAGGTGAACAGCTGTCAAACAAAACTGGAATAAGCAATGTCCAATGTGTAAGGGGAAGCAGACAATTCGTCAGAATTAGACAGACAGCAAAAAATGAAAATTTAAAGAAAGAAGAAAGAAAAAATGTTGATGGAAAACTTATGCGTGTCACTTAGGAGGAGGAAGGAGAGGTTAGTGCAGAGTCAAACAGGTGAAAATGTCTGTGGGGGCTAGGGTGTGAAGAAGAAAAAGGAAAACAAAAGGTGGGATAAAAGGTGCACAGAAAGGAAAAGGTTAATATTAATGTGGTTTAGTTAAAAGTAAACCGCATAAAGAATGATCTGAGAGCTTTCTATGCAATTTATTAATGGCAACACACACCTTAAACTTTTATAGAGGTTTTATGAATGTAATATTGTGTTGGTATAACTATTAGACAGGACAGGAATACACATGTGCTTTTTAAACATATAAATATAAAACTAAAAGTTTAGCTTTTAATAAAAAGTGTTTTAGCAAACATGCACAGATATAAATATAAGTAGCGCAGAACGCACCTATGGTATGGAGTTTATACATTGTCACAAGCATTGAGATTGAATTGTAAAGTTTTTAAAATGCTTATATGACGGAGAAGGTTTATTGGTGTTAGATGATCAAAAGATGTACGGAAAAGGTTTTATTTTACTTGATTTTATTTGATATGTTACATAACAATGAACAACTTTGGAATTGTAAAAGGACATTGTATCCAAGTTTTGTATCTTTAAGGGTACATGATGTCATGAATGCTATAAAAAGAAGAAAGGGGAAAATTATAAGCTGTTTGAAAAAGTTTGAATTTTTGGAAACTAAAAGCATTTTATTTTTGCTATTTTAATTAACCAAATTCTATTGGAGTTGGTATCGCTTAAATAAACATTTTTATATTGAAGTAACACGTTGCCGTGCATATTTGGATACAGGCGCAAAGAAAAGTTGGTCAGATAGGTTCATAGGTTCATACTAGGCTATCTACCCTAGGGCATTTATAAGCCTAGCCAAAGTGTGTTTGGCTTTTGCCACAAATTTTAAATTAATTTTGCTATGCCCTTTTTCGAGGTTAGTATACTGTGCCTCTGTCTAACAGTGACACAGAAGTGATACCCGGGGTAAACCTACGATCTCCCATCCACTCATCAAGATTCCTCTTGAAGAGAGTCAATGAGGGACTCTGCCTAACCTGGACTAGGATTTTATTCCAGAGAGAAGGGAGCCTCTGGGTTATGAATCTGTCCCTCCAGCATGTCCTATTTATTTCAGTGCTGAGGTTCAAGTCTCTCAAGTGCGTGGCTCGATGGGATTTGGATTTTCTGAGGTGCAGCATGTCCATTAATTCCGGGTTGGACATTGCTTTATACGTCGGGCACAGATCGCCTCTGAGCAGGTGGTATGCCACTGAGTAGAGCTGGAGTTTCTTTAACCGGGCAGCATATGGCATCTGTTTGAGCCCTTTGATCCTCTTGGTGAGGTACTTTTGGGGTCATTCCAGTTGCTGCAGGTGTCTGGTAAGGTACATCCCAAAAGGGGCATTGTACTCAGTTATGGGCCTGATGAGGGATGAGTAAAGGGGCAAAATGACCTCCCCTGATCTAGATGTGAATCCCTTCATGATTAGGTGGGCTATATAAAATGCTTTTCTAACCACTTTGGCCACGTGGTTGCCAAATGACAGATTGCTATCAACTTGGGTCCCCAGGTCCCTAATTACTTCTTCTGTACTTAATGGATTACCACCTATGTGGTAATTTGTGGGCACTTTGTTTTTGCCAAAGGGGATGACAATACACTTTTTGGCATTTAGTTTGAGGCCATGGCTCTGGCACCAGTTGTCTGTTTCTATGAGGCCCTTTTGGAGGATGCTTGTGTCGGCTGGAGAGTCGATTATGGCGCCCTGTTTGCAGTCATCTGCGAACTTGGTCAGCCACAGTCCTTCCATGTTGGCATGTACCTCCGAGAAATATATACCAAACAAGAGAGGTCCCAGGACTGAGCCTTGTTGGACGCCACTTGTAACTGGTTTGGAGTCTGACATGGCTCCAACAATTCTAACCATGTGGGTTCTGTCCTTGAGCCAGTTTGCAACCCATCTAGTGACATAGGGGTTTATATTTAAGCTGGTGAGCTTATCTATAATGCCCAAGTGGGGTATTGTATCGAAGGCTTTTGCGAGGTCCAGGTAGGCTGTGTGGACCACCTTCCTCTCGTCAGTGGCCTTGGTGACTGTTTCAGAGAAATCAACCAGGTTTAAGAGGCAGGATCTGCCCTTAACAAAGCCGAACTGGGTAGGATCCAGTGTCTGTAGGTCCACAATATCTTTATTTATGAGGTCCATGATGATCCTTTCCATAGCTTTGCAGACCAAGCTAGTCAGGCTTATGGGGCGATAGTTTCCAGGATCCGTTGAGGCACCACCTTTGTGGAGAGAGACCACTGTTGCTGTACGCCACTCTTTGGGTACATATCCTGTAGTAAGGCTGAGATTGAACAGTAGTTTTATGTTTGGGTTTAGCTCTTCTTGGAGTTCATGTAGGATGCAGCCCGGGACACCGTCTGGTCCCATTGATGCTGTGTTTTTTTGCTTTGGCTCTTACCTGAGCATCTGAGATGTCAGGGGGGCAGAACTCTGCTGGGATAGATATTTGCCCTTTTGGTGGGGAGGGGGGGGGAGAAGTTTGCGCTGAACCTGTCAGCTAGGATGTTGGCAATGTCTGTGGGTTCGGTGTATTTTTTGTCATTTTGGACTAATTCTGAGCATATCTGGGAATTCCCACCCAGGTTCCTAACATAACTAAAGAAAGCCTTGTGATTATCCTTAGTGTCCTGTGCAGTTTTTCTCTCGAAGCTGGCCTTAGACGATTTTATGAGTGCCCGTAGTTTTTTGTTAATACTGATCAGAGATGCCTTCCCTTTTTGGGATTTTGCTCTATCATGTAGTAGCTTCCTCCTTCTGTTGTATAGTTTGTTTATGGCTGGGGTCCACCAGACAGGACGCCTGCCTTTGGAGGATTGGGTCTTGGTTTTATTTGGGATTGCATGATCCATGCATTCCTGAAGGTGTTCATAGAATGTGTTTGTAAAGTATTCTGCGGTCTGGGCCGTATTTTCCACAGGCCCGGGGGCTTTGAAGGATTCCACCTCAGTTTTGAGGAGTGTGAAATTTGCTTTAGAGAAGTTTTTCACTGTGGTTTTCTGGGCAGGGGGTGGGGTCGGGATGTGAATATCCAGTGAGATTAGTTTATGGTCTGATCTTACCAGTGAGGGATACACTTCTGGTCTGGAGCATAGAGTCCCCATGTTGGTGATGATCAGGTCCAGTATGTTTTCCCCTCTTGTGGGAGTGGTAACAAGTTGTTCCATAGCATTTGAGTTTATAAATTCTAGGAACCTTTGGGCTAGGGTGTTGGAGCTAGAGTAATGCTCCCAGTCTATGTTTGGGTAGTTGAAGTCGCCCAATATAATGGTGTTTTGGAGAGACCTTCATATTTTCCAGTGTTCTCAGGAAGGCCGAATGGGGTTCCTGGGTTTGGGAGGGTGGTCTGTAGCAGGCTATAAACTGGAAGGCAGTTTTACCCACTGTTAGTTGCACATGGATAGTCCCTGATGCTTCGTGCTGTGCCACCAACCTGGAGGTGTGGGTATCTTTGACGAATATTGATACTCCCCCTCCTTTTGTGGTTCGGTCCAAGTTTTGGGTCCGAAAAGCATGGTATGAGGTATAACCTGGTAGTGCTGGGGTGCTCTCGGGAGCCTTGAACCAGGTTTCTGTTACTGCACAGATATCGAAGTTCTCCATGCTAAGGAGAGTTTTGAGTGCGTGCATCTTGAGGTTTAGACTTCTGGCATTTAGTAGCATTACTCTTAGTTTTTTATCCCTTGTGATACCTATGGAGGTGGGTTTGTCTTTTGAGCCTTCCCTAAAAAAGGCACTATGGGGGTAGCAAGAGCCTTTGCCAATATCCGAAAGCCCAGGGGTGACAGGTGCAAGCCGTCCCTAGCGAAGCATCGTGGCTTGTCGAGTATGTCATCCCAGGCTGACAGGCATTGGATCCCCTGTGAATGACACCAATACTTAAGCCAGTTGTTGAAATTAATCATCTTGTCTTCATATTGTGGCATCATTCTTGGTGAGGGTAAGATGCTACTCAAGGTCAGGGTCATACCGGCCTGGGCTACATGCTCAGAGAGCTCCTCTATGTCTCTTTTCATGTAGTCCAGGGAGGTACGTCTCAGGCCATTCACACCAGCATGGACAATGACTGAGTCATATTTGTACTTGCCTTGGAGTGACCTGAGTGCTTGTGTTATGTGGCGGATCCTAGCGCCCGACAGGCAGCTCACCGTGACTTTCTCCTTGTTCAGCCTGGTGAGCGGGACGTCAGTGTGCCTGACTATAGTCACCTATTACAAGTGTATCAGGTGTGTTGTTTAGCCTTAAGGGCTGTGACTGTTCGACACACTGGCTTTGTGAGCTATGTGTTGCACGTGTTTTGTTTTGGGGTAGCGGTTGCTTGGGTGACTGCTTTGGAGGTCTGTGCTGCTTAGGCAGAATTTTATTTAGAGCCTCCGAGTATGTTTTTGTGTGTTTGTGTTTGGTTTGCTGTCGTGGTAGGTCTATGTGAGACTGGAATTGTAGTGAGTGTGGTTTCCTTCTCCTCCTGACTGGTTACGCCAGTACTGAGTTGAGAGAACTTGGCCTCCAGTTTGGCTATATGGTTGCATCTCTCACATGTGTTGGAATTTGTTGGGAGGAGGAGAGGGTTGTCTGTGTACATGAGGCAGTTGTAACATTGCCTCAAGATTCCCAGATTCACCAGCTGGACCGGAGAGGAGATTGACAGCTGACCTTTGGACATGCTAGAATAGTATTGGGAATTCCTTTATAAGTGAAAAAAACGGCCAATGGGGAACAAGGTACTCAAGGGGAGTTTGTGAGGGTGTAGTGCTTTTAGTTTTTTTAGTGCTGACTTGTATAATTGCTTTAGTGAGCAAGTGCCAGGTAACTTAAATGCAATGTGTTACAGGTAACTCAAATGCAAAAACGACAAACAGTAACATTCTTTCAAGTGAAACAAGGAAATAAGTACAGTAAGCAATGCAGATATCACTAGGGATCCACAGAAGCGCTGAAAAGCCGCGTTTTAGGTGGAATTAGCTTTTCAGGGAAATAACAAGCAAACAACAAGCATACAAACAAAGCTAGATTCAGCAGGCCTGGATCTAGTCTATGCTACAGCAAACAAGGTGTACCAATTTCAGTAAGAAGCAGTTCAAATATGCAGGCACTATAAGCCTTTAACCAGAAATTCCCAGCTCAGAAGGGCAGAGTCCAGCCTCTCCTCCCACAAGAGTGCAGACAACAAACCCTCAATGTAAAATAACTGGCCTGAAGCCCAAGTGCTTAAACCAGAATTAATACACTTTTAGAATAACAGACACTGAGCCCTCAGTCAGCAGTTCCCAACTTCGAAGGATGTAAGCTACCTGTTCTGCCACTACAGTGCAGACCACAAACCTTCCTAATGTAAAACAACTGATCTGAAGCCCAAGTGCTTAAACTAAAAGGCTTAGAATGAGTTATACCAAGCAGTAATAAATACAATTTTTTTTTTTTTTTTTTGTGTGGAAAGAGAGAAAGGAGTAGCGGAAACAAAGCTGATTGGCCTTCTCAAATGTTCTCCCTGTACTGGGTAGAATGAGGTAATGACACTAGACTGGGAGGAGGGTCCCAGATCAAATTTACACTAGGGGCGGGCAACTGCAAAGCCATCAACTATAAAAAACACTATACCAACAAAGAGGGAGGGTGGGAAACAAACTGCATTAATGTATCTCACAGCTGAAAAGCAGCAGTGAGCCTTTAAATGAAAGTTTTAAACAGCTAAAGGAGCCTCTAGAAAAAAGAGTTTAACTGCAACAAGTTATCAGAAATAAACAACCCAACAGTTGCTTAACAAAAGTGGACAATTTCCAGTTAATACCTCACACACAGTGAAACTAGCTAGACAAATACACAGTACACAAAGTGCTATAAATAACAAAGAAGTAAACAACAAAATAAACAAAAAACAGGATACTTAATGTTATATATTATAGCTCCAAGTTTGCTGAGTATCCTTCCTTCGATTAGCTGAGTGTAAAATGGCAGAACACTCACAACTGAATTTCTTAGGTAACAGAAAGTTGAAACCTGAGAGCTTTTAAGAAAGAAATCTCAAAAGAACCAATGAGGTGCTTAGTCTAAGCTGTAGTCCAGGTGACCTCAGTCAGCCAATGACCTCAAACAATTCTCTCTCACTGAAATGCCTGATGGCTTTGGATAAATGAAGATGTCCCTGAATATGTGCTCAGACACGCAGCTTCCACAAACACTAGGCCCAAATACAAGCCTGAATATGGAAATGCTACAAATATCCCCACTACTTGGAACAACTGCAGAAATGTATCTTACAGCTGAAAAGCAGCAGTGAGCCTTTTAATGAAAGTTTTAAACAGCTAAAGGAGCCTCTAGAAAAAAGAGTTTAACTGCAAAAAGTTATCAGAAATAAACAACCCAACAGTTGCTTAACAAAGTGGACAATTTCCAGTTAATACCTCACACATAGTGAAACTAGTTAGAAAAATACACAGTACACAAAGTGCTATAAATAACAAAGAAATAAAGAACAAAATAAACAAAAAACAGGATACTTAATGTTATATATTATAGCTCCAAGTTTGCTGAGTGTCCTTCCTTCGATTAGCTGAGTGTAAAATGGCAGAACACTCACAACTGAGTTTCTTAGGTAGATACAACAGTAATACATGGTCCATTTGTCTGCAGCTATTCCAGGCATTTTTTATAACCACAGAGCAATATGGACAGTTGTATGGAAAAATTAAGTAATTAAAGAAGGGAAATGGATAAAAGTAAATAGGAGAAAAGTTAAATAAGGAATGTTTACAAAAAGAATGTAAGATATTGTGGAAGTAAAATGAAGCTATTTTTGAAAGAATATGAGATAGGGTAATGTGTAGAAAAATACATTCTGAGAGAACTGAAAGGAAAAAGAAAAAATGCAAGAATTAAAAGGAAAATTATGAGAGAGGAGAGAGAATTGTAGGAATGTAATGAGGAATAAGTAAAATATTGTTTGGGCAGTTCTTTCTGAAGGGAAAAGTATCATCACTTTTTTAGGAAAATAATTCAAATATAATATAATGAAATGGAGCTTATGAAAAAGAAGGATGGAAAATTAAAATATAAACAAAATGACATTATTAATACTCTGGAGGAATATGTCTGAGAAGAAATATTCTGAAAAAAAATGCATGGAAGATAGAAAAAGAAATTCTGAGAAATTAGTTAGGGGAAGTAACAGGTTAATGGGAATGAATAATCTGTACCTGGCCAGAGCGTTTAGGGTATTTTCATAAGGAAATTACAAAGTCAGAAAAAGAAGGATTTTTGGAAGCAGTACATTTTAAGACAGAATAAAAGATGATGAAATTTGTGCAGAGATTATAAAGTTTATATGAAAAAAAAAGAAAAAAATATAATCTGCATTTCCCATGACTCCTTTTTCCAGTTTTTGTGAAAATTATTCAGAAAAGAATGATGGGAATTTTGGATGAAATAACTCTGGGCATATATGGCATATGGAAAAGAAGTGCAAGTAAAATCTGTAATAATAAGAGAGATGGCAGAAAATATAGGAGACTGTAAAGGTGAAGGAAGTATGGTGGACTGTGATGTGCAAAAACTTTTTAAAATATACATAATAAAGAAATTAATATTTTGAAAGAATATGGTATAGGAGAGATGATATTCACAGTTATTAAATCAGTTTATGAAATATCTTGGGTGTCCTGATGGTGAATTGGATGGTTTAAAAAAAATTAAGATAGAAAAGTGAAACAAGGATATCCAATGAGTATATGGCTGTTGGTGATTGTGATGATTGCGATCATAAGAACTTGTGAGAATGGTTTTGAAACAGTAACACGGAATTAGAATAATGTAATAAGACTGCCATTATTATTACCTAATGAAGATGACTTTGTATTAGTAACAAAAATAAGTTATGAATGAGAGACATGATTATGGCGAGAGTATGCTTATATTAAAAAAAGTGCAAAAGGTTTGGAGAGGTGGTGCTAATTTGGGAGTGTGTGTTTCATAAGAAGTATATTGGGTGTAAGATTTAGAAAATACAGGTAGGGGCAGAACAATGGAAATTTTTTTTTTAAATGTAGCTCGACAAAGTGGTGGAAGGTATTTCATCCGTCTTTAAGAGAAAAAAAATGATATGCTAAATACATATGTTTGGTGAGATTAGTTTATGTAGGTGGTGTATATGTTCCTGGTTTTATGGAAAATGGGCTATTAAACAAAAGCTTTCTTATGGGGTTCAAGATTAAGTCCAGTGAAAAGAGGAATAGTGTATTATGTGAAAGAAAAATTGGGAGATGTTATATTTATTTAATCCTGTTTTTATTTATTTGCTTCAGTGCATTTATTTTCAATGTTAAAAATGGCACATGAAAAAGAAGCATAGTGATGGGAATAAATATGATTATGTATGGAAATGCATAAAATGAAAACGGAGTGTGAAAAAATATTTAGCAAAGAGTATGAAAAACGATAAAGATGTGGAAGATTATATTAAATGATGATAAAAGAGATGGGAAAAGTTGGTAGAGAAAGTAATGAAGTAACTGTTTTGTATTTACATGGGAAAATGTGTGAATGATGCAATTAAAGATAAAGACAAAAGAAATTTTAAATGTTTTTATGAAGCAGGATTCTTCATGGAGACTTTTATGTTGGCTAAATTACCTGTAAAGAGATGGTACTTGTGGAAAGTGTATGTAATGTTGAAGAAATATTGCAACATTCTTTTCTGGATTGCAAACGAAGCAAGGATTTTTAGAATTTTTTTCAAAAGCCGTTATAAATGGAAAGGATTTTGAAATGGGATAAGAATGTAATTGGTAAATACAAGAAAGGGACTAAGAAATTGATGGAGTAAAGTTTCATTTATGAAAATATGATTGTGGAAAAAAACGTGAAGAGTTACTGTATAATTATAAAAATGGACAAGGCAAAAATATTGGAAATAAAAAGATGGCTGTGGTTGAAGGGATGAGGATGGAAATTAATAATCGTGTATATATTATGAAATTGAATGCCTTAATACAAGAAGTGTGCATGTATTGTGCAAAAGTTGTATAGATAAAGGAACCTCTACTCTTTTCGATAAGTTTTCTAGGGTCTTTTACATCCACCTATGCTACCCCCAGCTCTGGCAGATGAGACCTTTGTATAACATTTCATCCAAAGGATGGATAATTAAACTTGATCTGCATTGACATTTGAAGGTTTTACATGTGAATAAGTTGTATGCATCTACCGGTTATTGGTCTGGATTGTCTGCTTGATGCCAGGGCATGATATTTCAGAAGCATTGCTCTGAAACATCTAAATCTGCATTAAAAGTTGAAAGCGGAAAGGGAAATGACTGAAGTGGGACAATAGAGGAAACGTAATTTGCAATTATATATTTGCTTTTAAAATTTTCCTTAAAATAACCAGACTTTTAAACATTTACTTACCAGAATACTAAAAATTAAGTTGATATATATGAAATGTGGGAGCATCATTGCAAGTTTAAGTGCAGCATAAAATTGTTGTTAGATCAGCTGCTGCTATAGTAGTATGTGACAGGTGAGACTTGTCCTCAGTGTAAACTGGAATAACTGTAGAAGTAATATTGCTGTGGTCTTATCCACAGTTGCAGAGTATAAATACTACATAACGATGTAAATGACGATGGGGGGGGGGGCAGAGAAAGATTTCTGGAAGTCTTGGGATGCATTGAGTATTTGAAGCTGTTTCTGAAAGTAAATTTGTCATTTAATACTCCAATCTGTAGAACCTGGTTTAAGTTTTATTTTTCCATGTTCCAAACTCTTTAACTGTATGTTAACAGCATTATGGTTTGTTTTTCTTAACCACTTGTACGCGCTACTAGTTATGGCTTTTAATTTTTATTTGCAGGTAGTGCTCTGAATTTAATCATTCCTTCTCACTATTCTCTGTTTATCATTGTTTCCTGACCAGTACACCTTTCCGTGATTTTAACACAAAATACTATAGTCAAGATTATGTTTTGTAAAATCAAATTGTCGATGTTAATGGCATATGATTTGTTTTAATTAGTGTGGAGGCAGAGTCTGTCCCGCTTCCTTACTTCAGTAGCATAACTCCACAGTCGCATGTTTATGGAGTAAGGGAACACACCCCATTTGCACCTTTCTGCCACTGATGATAAAGTAGCCAGAATTTACCTGCAGTTAAACAACTGCAAATCAAAACACACTTGAGCAGTATATTGCCTCCCACTGTCTAGAAATGTAGGCACCACTTACCAAGATCAGAAATGGCAAACACTGAAATCTAAGATGTTTACTGAAACATACCTCCAACTGTTATTTGTACACATTGTCATCAGTGCTTTGATGTTAATGACATGGATGAAACCTGCCATTTCCTCTGTCAACTGATGTTAATTTCTAATTTTATATAAATCTTATTTAACACTTATTCTTGTTATAATTATTATTATGTGGAACAAAATGCACATATGCATTTTAATGGCAGCTTTTGTTTTTTTCTTTCTGCAGCTACATTGGAATATATATTTAAATGTCTCTTTCTGCTTAGAACTGTGTGACCACATGCATATGTGGCAGCTGTGAATCTTTGTATATTCTGGATATTCTCTGAAAACTATGTCAATAAATAACTAAATAAAATGTACTGGCTGGTTGCTTTTAGGTTTCAGTCCGTTTCCAGAAGCTAATGGGGCAGGGGAGGCTGTCTGACTCTTTCCCCTAAGGTGTTCATCCTGATCAGTTTTAAGTATTTCTAACTGTTGTATAGGTAGCACAATCATTAGGGGCAAATATCTGCTCATATTTAGTCCATATTTTTTTTTCTTTTTCCCATTAAAGCCCTAGTTCATTAAATATCTGTAGAGGTAACCTCTCTGACCCTCTTCTTCAGAAAAGTATTTACTCTATTTAGAAGGAAGAGAATGTTGAGCAGATGTTGAAGTGCTCCTCCTGAATCGTTTTTCTGGGTTGCTAGGCTCATGTTTACTGGAAGAATTGAGTGCAAACAGGACTTCATAATCTTAGAAAATTGCTTTATAGGAGTTTTGCTTATGACTGTAGTATTTTATTGTATACGCTACAACAACAGGAAAGTGATTATTAAGAATTGGGGTCAGGTCATGACAAGAGAGAGAGAAAAACTGTTTTTAAGGGTGTTTTGTGAGTGCTCACTTTAATGTTGAGTCTTAACCTTCAGCTGGGTTACAGTTAGCTCAGTTAGTTGTAGTTGATTAAGCTCTGATTTAAGGGTCAAAAGTTTTTCATCCACCTGAGCTCTCGACAAGCAGAGCAGATTTGTGTGTCTGTGTCTGTGTGTGTGTCTGTGTGTGTGTATCTGTGTGTGTGTGTCTGTGTGTGTGTCTCTGTCTAACGATTATTTATTCTGTTTGCTGACTAGGATGTCTGACTGGGCAAAAGCTCCCCAGTATACGTATATAACAGAAGTTAAAATTTTATACAATGTGTTGCAGTAATGGTTAGTCATCAGGTTGTAATTGTTGGGCAAAATTTGCCAGAGTATAACTGCATAATAACAAATACTTTTCCAAATGTAACACTGTAATTAAGCAGTACTTGGGTGAGAGTCTGAGGAATGAGGGTGAGGAGATATTCAAACAGGACCAAAATGGACTTTGTTGGATGGAGTAGGATGGTAAGATAGTGTAGTAATAATGCAATCGGTGAATCTTCAGCATAGCCAAAGTCACGGCAAATGTCACTTAATGGAGCAGTGACAATCCCAATTAGAGGTTAGATAATTTTTCATTTATTGTTAAAAGTTGTAGTGTTTGGCCGAACTCTAAATTCAAGAGTTAAGGAGTTCCAAGTTTTGGCAGTGGAACCAGCGTACATAGTCATCATTGCGATTATTTGCTTTGACTGTGATGGTTTGTCATTGATCCTGTGACTGGAATTAGCTATGATTTATACATTTTTTAATAAGATATGTTATTTGTATATGCATATATGTATTATTGATGTAGACATATTACTTCTGATCTGATCTTACCAGTGACATCTCCAAATTGGCTTGGTGACCTGGCCAAATAAGTTGGTCTTGGTGTCTGGAATCACTGCATTATATTAAACTTGTATAGCAAACCGGAATGGTCCTAGCACTGAACTTTGTAGCCATTCTGATGATTACTTAGGGGTGGGAGGTTGGCATAATGGTTAAGGTGTTTGCCTTACAGACACAAGGTGCAGGGTTAGATTCTCACATGGGATACTTGGCTAGGCTTAAAATGGCCCACAAGTGCAGTTAGCCTAGTACTAATCTATAATTTATGACTTTGTCCAGCAACTACCATCTGTATCTGACCAGTTGTAGTTTGTTTGCATTTCAATAGCCCACAGTACATATTAGGTAAAGCATGGTGATAAGTGTTATGACCATGCATGCATAGACAGCAATAATGTATGGTACCATACAGACAGCAAGGCTGGAGTCTGTGTCATGCAGCATCTCTTGTAGACTAGGAATTCATGTAACGGTGGCATTACATTTAAAAATGTATTTTTCACAGCACATTGGTCCTGAAGAGAGAGTGATTTTGCTTTTAACGTGTGGCTCTTTTTTGTTAAATGGTTCTGTGACTTATTCCAAGAATATTTCATGCACTTCCTGGACTAAAGGCAGCTGTAGAAGAATTCATGGTTAGGTTTATGGCATTGCTGCAACACTGCACCCACAGCATGCCTGCACAGTTTGTTCTAGATTCTGCAGGTATCTGATTTTCTGATGGGCCTTGACATTTATTTATGTTTGTGAGCAGCAGTGTGGTAAGGTCTCTCATGTGGTTTAAGAAGGAAATCTTGTAAGATCCTTTGCAAGTGTAGCCACTCAGCCGGAGGTCACTACGTTGCACTATGTGATGAGCTGTTGTATTTCAGAGGGCAACTTTAATGTGGGCTGTCAGAGCCACTCATCCGCCCTGTTTGAAACATATGAGCATAGCCTTTGTGCCGTTTATGGCAAAATTGTTTGAGTATGGTACAGGTGGAAGTGAGTCCTGCAACTTTATTTGTATTCAGGTATGCTACCTGTACTTCGTAAGTATCATGAGGTAGGCCCCTGATGCATTGTGGGGACGTTGGAGGTGGCCACTGCCACACTTTATACTGGCATATAGGGGCATGGTGACCATCACATCACAGTGCATGTAGGGAGCCTGCATAGTCTGATACACGTACAAATTGCTCTGATTATATACCATAACACAGGGGGACATAGTACATTTTATATGTAGTTGTATGCTGCATAACGTCCACATCCCTCTCTGTAGTATATGTTCTCTGTGTATAGGGCACTGTGATGTGTCTGTGGCCTAAGTGTCTCTGTACTCTGCACAAAAGTATGTTGCAGAATTGTGGTTTTCCATCATATGGTCTTTCTTTGACAGTGCATTGGGGCTGCCTTTAAACCACCAGTTGAGTCTGATCATACAGTTAGTTGGAAGGGAAATTTATTTATATTGTTTTCACTTTTGCATGTTACCACTCTCTCATTTTTTTTGGACTATGGAAAATCAAGCCTTAGTTTAGTAATTTAGTTTTCACAGCTGCAACTCTAGAGATATGTTTATATATTGATAGATGTATGTATATGCCCACTAACAGTTCTTTATCAATCACTTTGTTATATGCATGAAGACAAAGGTCAGTGGGAGTGGAGTGACAGTACTGTGCTCAGAATATTACCCCCCCCCCCACCAGCAAATTACAGTGCTGAGAAAAAACACAAACCTCACAGTTGAGAGGTCTCTGATAAAAACAGCAGACTTGTGTTTAGCTGTTTTATATCTGGAGAAGCACTAGAACTCTTGGAAACCAGCAACTCTTGCTAGGGTGAGTCAGTGCAGAGGTGTGCAGTACTTCATAAAAGCGAGTCCAGGAAGCTGTCTGCAGCACTTGAGCTGTGCACGGTATAGTGTGTTGGCACTAGGTAACAATGTATACTGTTTATTTGCTTAACAGTTGCCTGCACTGAGTGTGTAACTTTCCTCCTCTCATGTGTGTTTTAGCTTGAATACCTTATAAAAATACTGCATATTTACTTATTAAAATGGATGGAGAAAGGGGTAGAGAAAGAGGGGTGACTTTACCTAAGTTTTCCATCTTTCAATAGAGGAAACCCATTTCTGTAGTACTGAATCTCTTCTTACAGTGGATGCGTATAGATTATTTTGGCAAACATTTTTATTCATTTATTTAGTCTTGTTACTTTAGGAACTCCCATAGAGCACAATGCTCCTTGCTATTGGGGGGTACCTAGGGAGACTAGGCAGGCAGTCTGAGCAGCATGCCTCTGAGAATTTTAAGATGCCAGTCGTAGAGTCTTTTGGGGTGACACTGTTTAGGCAACGGATATTGCATGGTTTCTGTATCTTTGGGATTGACATGTGACTGTGTGTGTGACCTCTTTGTGGCCTCCACAGAGGTTGTCACCCTCCCACACACACATTTCCACTTTTTTGAAAGTTCAGCCAATTTTTCGTCATCCCCATCCGCTTCTGCACTCCTTCATGTTGCACTTTCATCAGATTCTGGCTTACTTGTACCTGCTGTTGTGTTATTAAACAGTTATTGCTGGTGTAATGTTAAATCTACTTCTCGCAAGTACATCTTTTTTATGAGCACATCATGCAGTTGTGCCCAAAGTGAGCTAATTTTGTGGCAGTGAATGCCCTTTACCGTGGTGTACAGTTCAGCAGAGGGCATCTAAAATGAATCTTTTTAGCAGTGCCCTTTGTAAATTTTTCTTGGACATGTCTTCATTGCATTCATAGCTATTTGTTCTACAGTGTTCTCTTCTGTCTATCTGATGAATCTGGGCATCTTGAGGCAATGTAGAAATTGCCTCATGTACACAGACTTCCCTCTCCTCCTACCACCCAACACTACAACCTGTGAGAGATGCACTTATCTAGCCAAACTGGAGGTAAAGCTCTCTCCAACCAAGACTGAACTTGACAGTCATGAGGAGAATGTAAACATTTGTACCACACTACACTCATCACATAGTCTCGCTAAATCCACACCAACAAAATCCACACATAGTAACACAAAAACATTCACAGAGGCTCTCAATAATAATCTGTCCAAGCAACAGAGACCTCCAAAGCAGAAAAGCAAGCAACCTCCATCCCCCAACACAACCCAAATGACACATAGCCCACAGACTCAGTGTGCCACTCAACCACAGCCAATAAGGCAAAACAACGTACCCAACACACTAGTCATAGGTGACTCTAGTCAGGCACGCTGATGTCCCACTCACTAGGCTAAACAAGGAGAAGGTTACTGTCAGCTGCCTGTTGGGTGCCAGGATCCGCCACATAACCCACGCACTCAGGTCACTCCACAACAAGTACAAATATGACTCTGTCATTGTCCATGTTGGTGTGAATGACCTGAGACGTACCTCCCTGGACTTCATGAAAAGAGACATGGAAGAGCTCTCCGATCTTGTAGCCCAGGCAGGTATGACCCTAGCCCTGAGTAGCATTCTGCCATCGCCCCGAATGATATCGCAGTACAAGGACAAAATTATTGACTTTAACAATTAGCTAAGCTTCTGGTGTCATTCTAAGGGGATCCAGTATCTGTCTGCTTGGGATGACATGGTCGACAGACCACAATGCTTTGCCACAGATGGCCTGCACCTGTCGCCCCTGGGATTCCGGATACTGGCTAAGGCTCTTGCTGCCCCTATAATGCCTTTTTTAGGCAAGGTTCAAATAACAAATTCACCGCCGTAACAGGAACAGGCAAGCAAAAACTGAGGGTAATGCTACTCAGTGCTAGAAGTCTAAATCTCAAAATGCACTCACTCGAGGCACTCTTTAAAATGGAGAGCATCGATATCTGTGCAGTGACTGAGACCTGGTTCAAGGCTCCAGAGAGCACCCCTGCACTACCAGGCTGTAACTCGTACCACACTTTTCGACCATGTAACCTGGAATTCATAAACTCCAATGCCTTGGATCAACTTATCCACACCCCCACCAGAGGCAACAATATCCTAGTCCTAGTCATTACCAACATGAGTGACCGATGTTCCACACCTGAAGTCAACTCTTTGGTCCGATCTGACCATAAGCTAATCACCCTTGATATCCACATCCGACCATAAGCTAATCACCCTTGATATCCACATCCGGTCCCCACCCCCCATTAAGGAAACAATGGTAAAAAATTTCTCCAAAGCCAACTTCATGCTTGTTAAGACAGAAGTGGTACCCATGCAGATGGACAATACAGTTACAACTGCTGAATCCCACACAAATGCAGTCTATAAGCACTTAGACGAGTGCATGGATCGTGCTATACCAAACAGAACCAAGATGCTATCCTCCAAAAAAAAAAAAGGAAGCCAATCTGGTGGTCCCCTGCCATAAACAAACTGTATAACAGAAGGAAGAAATTGTTGTAAATGAGAGTAAAATCCCATGAGTGGAGGAGCTCCCTGGTCAGCCTCAGTAAGAAGCTGAGATCAGTTACAAAATCCTCCAAAGCTAGCTATGAAAACAAAATCACCACTAATTTTAAGGACAACCACAACGCTTTCTATAGCTATGTCAAGAATCTCGATGGCAACACCCAGATCTACTCTGAGTTACAGCACAACGGCACGAAAATTACAGAACCAACCGATATTGCCAACATCCTGGCAGGTTCAGTGCTAACTTTACCCCCCCACCCCCTAAAGGGCCCATATCTATATGGGAAGAATGCAGAGTCCCTGTAATCACAGCTACGCATGTAAAAGCTGTACTCTCTAAAGCCAAAAACACAGCATCCATGGGATCGGACAACATCCCAGGCTGCGTTTTACATGAACTTCAAAACAAACTGGCTCCCCACTTAAGCACCATGTTCAATAATAGCCTCACATCAGGCTTTGTGCCCACTGAATGACGCACAGGAACTATCGACCTATTAGCCTGGCAAGCCTGGTCTGCAAGGCCATGGAACGTATCATCATGGTACTCCTAAACAAAGACATTGGTAACCTCCAAACTCTGGATCCCACCCAGTTTGTGTTTGTGAAAGGCAGATCATGCTTCCTGAACCTGATAGACTTCTTTGAGGCAGTCACCAAAGTCGTAGATGAGGGTAAGGTGGTTCACACAGCCTGTCTTGATCTCGCCAAGGCTTTCAACACCATCCTCTGTGTCTCTGCTCGACAGTGGGACAAGAAAATAACTTTCTTGGGTGGAGTAAGCCAGGGAACATTGTTGGCTAGCCTTACTTAGGTCGTTGATAGCCTAGTACCTACCTATGAACAAGTTCATAGGTGTAGGTTAAGCTAATGACCACTAGGTCCCTCATAGGCCTAGCCGCGCAACCTAAATATGACCCACAAATTTGATTTATATAGGGGTGATTTTCTGACTGCTTTTGTCCATCAGAGACGTAGGCAACAGACCCAGGGGTGAATTTCTGAATCCACATACATTGGTCCAACTTGTGTTTTAAATAGGGATAGGGAGGAACTGTGCTTCAAATGGAAGGCGAGCCTGTTTCAGAGAATAAGAATTCTCTGAGAAACATATTTGCCTCTCTAACATGTCCTACTTATGTTGCAAACAAAATGCAGGTATTTTAAACTAGTAGTTTGATGCTGTTTGTTTTGAGGATATGCAAAATGTTTATCAAAACAGGGTCAAGAGATGTCTTGTGTGCAAAACAAAGATCAGCTCTCAGAAGTCTTTATGTTACAGAGTAAAGGGACAGGGCTTTGTGGCAACTGTAGGGAACTTTTGTGGATGTCCGGTTGCTGCATGTCTCTGGTCAGGTACATACCGAAGGGAGCATCACAGTCTTATGATCCATCTGATAAGGGCCCCGAGCACAGTGGTATATGACCTCTCAGGACCTAAATGACATCCTCTTGCTTAAAAGTTGAGCAACGTAGAAGGATTTTCTTACTACCTACATGAGTTCATATTTGTTAAGTAACTACCTGTTTATAAAATATTATCTCATTTTTTTCTTCCTTTGACCCTGGGATATTTGTCAGTTTATTTAATCCCAATGTTTCACAAATTAGTTTACCAGTCATTTCTTTTGGATTATGAGAGAGTAGCAAAAAGGTGGATGGAATTTTCTGTACCTCCAGACCCACAAGGCAAGTGATGTGCAGTACTTAAAATGCACTTGAGTGTGGCCCAGCACTCATGCAATTGCATGGCAGCTGTTAGCATTTTACTGTTTTTCTCCATGTTAACTCTTTGTCGCTTTCCACTTTCAGAAGGCTGCCAAACTGTTCAGACTGTTTTGTCCTTCTCCTTAGAGTGAGAGGAAAGCTGAGCTGTCCACCCATGGTTGCTAATGGCACTAGCAGACATTATGGTTAGTATTTCCATGTATTAACTTGTTTTCTGTAATTTTGTGCTCCCTGCTACCTGAATTCCCTTACTCGGAATGCACTGGAACATTGTAATCAGCCTTCATTCTAATACTGGATCTGATGTCAATTTTCATTCTATTCTTAACATCTGGTTTTGGATCCGATCCCTTGGATCCATTTCGGTCGTTTCCAAAAGCTCGCTTAAACCATAAACTCTTGATCTACTCCTTTACCCACAGTGCATCAACCCCAATTACCTCAGATCTCGCTTGCTGCTTGAAAGCAAAATGATTGCTTTTTCTCAAAAGCAATATTTTTCATTTCTGTCTATATTTTGGAATACATACATTTCTAATTCTTCTTAAAACTTATTTTCTACTTCCATTAAGTTCTCTTTCCACTTTTTAGTATGGTTATACTCTCTCTTGTGTACTATTGCTAGTATACATTTTTCTACAGTTCTGTAGATCTTTAATATCATTGTTGGTATTATTTCCCCTTTCTGCTATCCTTAATAAAAAAAAGAAAAAAAAAACTCCCATCTTTTATTGAGCAGATAGTGTTTTCTTCTCTTAAATTATCTGTTCACTAAAATAGTTTTCTTCAAAAGTCTCTTGGTCCTTTCAGGGACACACATGGAGGAGTTTCCCCTCACGGCAGAGGTGGCCTGCAGAACCAAGGGTCAAGAGATTGCTTTTTTGATAGACCCTTCCAGTGCTCCTGAAAAGAGAGGCCCAATTGTCCCCCTCTGGAGACAGTTGAGGGTCATTTGTCCCTGCACCAGAGGGCCTGGCTAAAAATAACAGATACTTGGGAGCAGAGGATAATTTCCAAAAACTATATAATTCCCATTTCCCTTCCACCTCCTATCTCAAAGAAATTTTCTTGATGTTCCACCCAGTCAGAGGGAATAAGCAGCATTTCAAATAAAAAAGCTGCTAGAAAAAGAGTCCTCTAAGAGGTCCTGCCAGCCCAGATAGAATCCAGAACTTACTCGAGACGCTTTTTAGAGCCAAAGAAAACAAGGGACTGGAGACCAATTTTGGATCTCAGCATGCTGAACAAGTCAGTTCAAAGCACCAATTTTCAGATGGCCGCTGTTCAGTCCATACTCCCATTTTTGGGAAAGGATGATTGGATGTGCTCGTTAGACCTTCAGAATGCGTATGATCCCATAAAGATGAACAGGCAGTCCAGAAGGTACTTATGTTTCTGGCTGGGAGCCAGTCATTACCAATTGAGTTCTGCCCTTTGGTCTCACCACAGCCCCCAGGGTGTTCACCAAATGCATGGCAGTAGTGGCAGCTCACTTGAGACTGCAAGGATTCCGGGTGTTTCCGTACTTGGATGACCAAGGATTCTGGGTGATGTTCTTCGTGTTTCACTGTTGCAGTCATCACATGTGGGTTATCTGCTTGCAGTAGCCCTCAGTCGGCCTGATTATTAATGTCTTAGGTCCTGCGTTGGTTGCTGTCTCATCTTCCGTAATGTCAGATAGTCAGGGGCGACGCCATTACATCAGTCTTTCTTGCCATGTTGTGCCCGAAGCAGAAGCAGAAATTTTCGTTTTTGAGTTTCAGAACCGAAGTCTTCAACTGGAAACGTTTTCTTGCTCTAAACCGATGTCAGTAAATGTCAATAATTGTATTTCTTGTGGAAAGCGAATACCTCATAAAGATTTTCATTCGTACTGTTTTCCTTGCCTAGGCCCTGACCGCAACTTACCTCGCTGTCAGTTTTGTGCCTTATTTAAGCAACTAACTATTCGTTGTCAGTATATTTATGCTTCTAAATATTTTGGTACTTGGTTCAATTATCCAGATATATCTTCGGTAAGCCATCCGACTACTGACATTCCGAAAAAACGCAAAGATAAAGACAGAGACAGGCTGCCTAGGTCCAAAACTGCCGACGACGCTTCTCCTATGCCATTCGCCAGTACTCAGTGAGGAGCTTTCGCAGCCCCTGATACCTGCTACTTCAGTTTCGCAGGCCTCTACTGAGACCCATTCAGAGTCCGGTATGCCACGAGGTGCTTCAACTGTGGAACCTGCGGATGTCTCTACCTTGGATGGGTCCAGAGCCGCTGTGTAGGCACTGGCTTCTGAGGGTGTATTCAGGCCTACTGACTTGCATATTAAACCAACGCCATCTTCTTCGTCAAGGCCTAAAACTCGAACCATGCCTAGAAAACTGACACCCAGACCGCATGGTCAGGCCACTATGCCTAAAAACAAATGATAAGAATGGTTGAAGACCTTATTACTTTAATCAGGGGAAGCCAACCTTCCCCTTCTAAGAGACCTAGGACTGAATTTGCTTATGATACTTCTGACCAGGATTCTGAAATTTCTGTTTCCTCGGATGACCAGGATTTACCCTTATCTACCTATGAGGATTCTGATGCACAGGACTCTATTGCCTCTGCTTCTCCCCCAGAAGATTTCTCTTTTGGTGAAACCTTGCATACTCTTAGGGAGCATTTTCATTGGAAAAGCCAGGATTACTCTGATTCTAAAAAGAGGCTTAGAGATTTCTTACTCCTGCCCTAGCACAGGCCTCTAGCTGTCCCTCCTGTACTAGACATTGTTGATGATGCCTTTTTGGAATTTAGCTTGGCCCCTGGCTCTTTACCTCCTACTCCCAGAAAACCTGATAGATATTACAGGGTTCCTGACTCTCACAAGTTCCTTTTTAAAAATTCTACTGCAGATCCTGAGACCATTTCACAGGGACCCAAGGGCATTAAGGCCCAAAGGCATTAAGGCTCCTACTGCCAAAAATCCTACCCCCTCTGATAGAGACTCCAGGGCACTGGATAGATGGGGTAAGGAGGTGTACACTTCTGCAATCTTGGCCATTAGGGCCTTAAACTGCCACTTTTATATGTTAACGTATCAGCAGCATATTATTGGATTGCTTAAACAGAAAATGATGTTGATTCCTGACTGTGCTGAAAATAAGGATTTACAGGATTTAATGCATTCTGCTGAACAGGTTGGAAAACATACTATGCAATGTGGTTTTGATTCACTAGAGGCATCTTGCAGGGCTGCTGTCACTGGGTCTGTACTTAGAAGGTATGCTTGGCTTAAGGAGCAGTCATTGGCAGATCATGTTAAAGCTAAATTGCTGGATGCTCCGTTAAATCAGGACCGCCTGTTTGGCAACAAAGCAGAAGAAGTTCTTAAAAAGATGGAGGAAAAAGCTAAATCTATGCAAACTGTTAAAGATTTCTTACAAGTACAGCCTCCAAGATTTAGTAGGCATTGGCCCTTTAAGAATTGGTCCTTTCCTGCCTCTTCCAGGCTTTCTCAGTCCAAACCCAGAACCAGCAGAACACCCAGGTTTCAGTCCCAGGGTACGCACAGGACTAAGCAGTGGGGGGCTCCCACTTCCAAATCAGGGAGTAGTAAGACCCCCCCCCCTTTGGTAAACTATCTCAATGACTTAACTTTAAAACTTCCAAGCCCTTCTCAACTGACTGCTCCTTTAGGGGGAAAGATTACTCTGCAGGCAAAAAACTGGGAACTCATTACCCAGGACAAATGGGTTTTAAATATAGTTTCCCAAGGATACAGATTTCACTTCCACGCGTTACCAACCCCAAACGGTTGGCCAGATTAACCCCCAAATCAGTGGGCAGAGGCTTAAAAGCAAGTGCTCTCTCTCTCTTAAGCATGAAGGCTATTCAAACTGTACCAGAAGAGGAAATGGGACAATGTTTCTACTCAAGACTTTTCCTGGTACCCAGAAAAGACAACTCATGGCGTCCTAACCTGGACCTTTCTATCTTAAGCACCTTTTTGGCAATTCCAAAATTCAAGATGCTAACTCTTCACCAGTTGCTTCCTATGCTAGGCAAAGATGCCTGGTTGGCAACACTGGATTTAAAGGAAGCCTTCCTGCACATCCCAATCAGGGAATCTTGCAGAAGATACCTACGCTTCAAAGCAGGCTACATGCACTATCAGTTCTCTGCACTGCCCTTTGTGAATACTCTGGGCGCAGTATATAAACCAAAGTGCCAAGCTCCAGTCATTGCATTTTGCAGGCAAAGAAATATTCAAATATACCCATACCTGGACGATTGTCTAATTCAGGCAGAAAGCCAGGACATAGTTTTGAATCATCTGGCATTTGTACAAAAGGTGCTAACAATTGGGAGGGTGGCCTAATGGTTAAGGTGTTGCCTTACAAACACAAGGTGCTGGGTTCGAGTTTCACAAGGGATAATTGGCTAGGCTTAAAATGGCTCGCAAGGGCAGTTAGCTTAGTACTAACCTATGAACCTATGTCTGGGGTACACCATAAACAAAAAGAAATCACATCTGGTACCCTGTCAACAAATTATATTCCTGGGAGCAAGCTTGAACACAACTTCCCAGATGGCCTTCCTCTCGCCAGAGAAACAAATTCATTTGACAACTTACTTCAAACTAATGGCCACAAAAACCCTGCTATGTGCAAGGCAAATACTGCAAGCCTTGGGGTTCATGGCCTCCTGCATTCTACTAATTCCATTTGGAAGACTGCATATGAGTAAACTACAATGGTATCTAAAAAGCCTATGGTGTCAACATTCTCAGGATCTAGAAGCAATGATTCCTATCATACCTTGCCTATGGTTAGAGTTCCTTTGGTGGGCAGAGGCCTGCCACCAAAACAAGGGACTGCCATTCAGTCTACCCCCTGTCGCCTAAACCCTAACAGCAGACGCATCAAACTATGCATGGGGGGCTCACCTGGCAGGGAAGTGCATTCAGGGCAAATGGAGCCCGAGTCAAATGCACCTGCATATTAATCAAAAAGAAATGTTAGCTGTACAGAATGCTCTGACAGCCTTCAAAGACCACATTCTTCCAGGACAATTAATGGTAAAGACAGACAACACCACTGTTATGTGGTACATAAACAAGCAGGGGGTTACCCATTCTTACCCTCTCTGCAGACTAGCCATGGCTCTGTGGAACACAGCCTTGAGCTACCAAGTGCATCTACAGGCTCAATTCTTGCCAGGAAAACTAAATACACTGGCAGACAAACTAAGCAGAAATCTCATGGACCCACACGAGTGGAAATTGGAACCATAGATTTTCAACATGTTAAACAAATGGGGGAGCCCAGATATAGACCTGTTTGCCTCCCCTCCAGAACTACCAATTGGACAAATTCTGCACAAGGACTCCCCACAAACAAGCTTGGAAAGTGGATGCTCTGTCCTTCAGTTGGAAAAATCTATCAGTTTATGCCTTTCCTCCTCTGCCTGTCCTCTCCAAAGTACTACTAAAGATCAAACAGGACAAACCAATGATGATACTGATTGCACCAGACTGGCCACGCCAACACTGGTACTCCCTCTTGCGCAGTGTGTCACTGCTGGCTCCATGGCACCTGCCTCAGACCCCTACCCTGCTGTTTCAGCAGGAGAGCCAGATTCTGCATCCTCAGCTTCAAACCCTGAACCTGGCAGCCTGGCTAATTACCTAATCTGTCCGTTACCATCCCTCAGTAAACAAGTGTTTGGATGTCATTTTGGAGGCAAGGAGGCCTAGTACTAGAAAATCTTATGCTGAAAAATGGAAAAGATTCTGTGCCTGGAACCAAACTCAAGGGATGGCCATAGCAGTGCCCAATTTACCTCAGATTCTTCAATACTTAACTGAGATGCTTCACAAGGGCCTACCTTTCTTTTTCCTCAATCAAAATTCATGCCTCAGCCATTTCAGCTCATTACAACACAGAACCACCCCTCTTCTCTCACCCACTGCTCAAGCAGTTCCTCAGAGGGGCCAAAAACTTAAGACCACCCAGGAGAGCCCCAGCTCCAGCCTGGGACCTTAACTTTGTATTGGAAAAACTCAGTCTTCCTCCTTTTGAGACAGCTGCAAGTGCAGAGTTAAAATTCCTTTCTTGGAAATCAGCCTTCCTTTTAGCAATCACTTCAGCAAGAAGGGTATCTGAATTACAGGCCCTTATGGCAGTGGAGCCTTTCATCATCTTTCATGCAGACAGGGTGTCCCTCAGGACCAATCCCTCCTTCATGCCCAAGGTGGTATCCAGTGTGGCTCTTAATCAGTCCATTCATTTGCCAACCTTCTTTTCTAATCCACAGAACAAAGGGGAACGGATACTGCACTCCTTAGATGTGCACAGACAACTTAGATTTTACTTGGACAGGACTAAACCTCAAAGGAAATCTGAACTGCTGGTGGCATTTGCTGCAGGGGCAGAGGGGAAGGCTATTTCAAAGCAAACTATTTCTAAATTGATAGGCCATTGCATTCATTTCTGCTATAAGCACTATGGAAAACCTATCCCACAGGGGATTAGACCCCATTCAACCAGGGCTGCATCTACCTCTACAGCCTTTCTCAGTGGTGTCCCTACCAGAGACATCCTAGAAGCTGCTACCTGGAGTTCTGTACATACTTTCACCAAGCATTGCCATTTGCCAATTTTCTCTAAATCCAGAGCTGGCTTTGCCACTGCAGTCTTGCAGGTCCTTATAGCTGGTCTTAATGCTATCTAAATTCCTCCTCCCATCCTTACCTTTGGGAATCTTCCCAAATGTGATGACTGCAACAGTGAAATATGAAGAACATAGTACAGTTGTGTACACTTACCATAAATGTAGATGTTAGAGTGTATTCAGTGTTGCAGTCCTGGTTACCCTCCTTCCAGCCCCCTGACTTCTTTTGGCTGTACCTCTATTCTCCTCTACTATACTTAAAAGCTTTTTGGTGTATTTGCTTTTTGTTGGAGGTATAACCTTGTATATTTATATTTAATTGTTTCCCATTAAGGGGGGCACCTGACATCTGGGGCAAGAAAAACTGATGTAATGGTGTCGGCTGCATGCTTTATACCCCTGACTACCTGACGTCACGGAAGATGAGACAGCAACCGACGCAGGACCCAAGACTTTGATAATCAGGCCGACTGAGGGGTACTGCAAGCAGATAACCCAAATGTGATGACCGCAACAGTGAATACACTCAAACATCTACATTTATGGTAAGTGTACACAACTGTACTTTTCCGTATTTGGATGACCAAGCGTCAAGTAATAGAGACAAGAAATCATGTTCTTCAGACTTGGTCTCATTTGGGAATAACCATAAATTATGAACTCTCATTTGCAACCTACTCAGAAGCTAGAGTTTATAGGGGCATTGTTCTACACAAAGTCAGTGATAGCGTCACTACTTCCTATCAGAGTTCAGACCTTAAGAACACAGGTCAGGAAGATAATCCGCAGTACCAAAATTTCTGCCCATTTGGATATTTGGGCTCTAGGATCAGTGGCAGCGACAATAACCTTAGTACCATTAGCCAGATTCTACTTGAGGATTTTACAATGGATACTAGCTGCGTAATGGTCAGTACTTCAGCCCATATCAACCCTAATACATGCCACTCAGATTTGCAAGAGAGATCTCAGGTGGTGGATTCAATCAGATCAAGTTCTACTAGGCCAACCATTCATTCCCTTTCATCCCAAGGCCATGGTGGCCACGGATGCTTCCCGGTTAGGGTTGGGGGGGGCATTACCTGGGGAAGACAGTCCAAGGCATCTGGTCTCCCACAGAGTCCAATTTGCATATTAGCATTCTAGAGATGAAAGCCGTTGTTTTTGCATTGCAGACATTTCAAGACGCTCTTCCCCTCAGGAACAATTGCAGTTCAAATGGACATGTCAGTAGTTTGGTACATCAACAAACAAGGAGGAACAAAGTCTTACCCCTGTGTCAAGAAGTTGTCAGTGTGTGGCAATGGGCAGTCTCATCTGACCACTTTCTTATAGCAATGCACATTTCGA
>NC_056726.1:1635609976-1635622476 GCF_019279795.1 Protopterus annectens | reverse complement strand
AATCAACAGAAAGAAGGTTCCAGCACGATTAGTCTTGCAAGCTCTAGGATCTATGGCAGCTTCTGTAACTCGAGTGCCACTAGCCAGGTTGCTTATTAGAATTCTGCAATGGCTACTAGCCTCCCAGTGGTCTATCCTTCATCACCCGTTGTCAGACCAAGTCCTGATCACCAACCATTGCAAAATGGATCTTCATTGGTGGATACATTCCGAACAAGTTCTTCACTGTTGTCCCTTAGTTTTTCTGGAGCCCATGGACATAGTGACCATGGATGCCTCCCAAATGGGGGGCCATTTTCTGGGCAAGATGGTCCAAGGCATTTGGCCTCCATTAGAGGCCAACTTGCACATCAATATTCTGGAGATAAGAGCGGTGCTTCTTTCATTGCAGGCCTTTCAGACAGCTGTTCCCCAGGGGACTATTGCAATTCAAAGAAACAATATGTCAGTGGTTTGGTATGTCATTAAACAGGGAGGAACCAGTTCTTACCCCTTTGTTGAGAATCCCTCTTCCATCCGCTTTCTAATAGCAATGCACATTCCGGGGAATTCCAGCATGATTGCAGACTAGTTGAGCAGATGCATCCTTCAGCCTTACGAGTGGCCTCTCAATCTAAAAGTAGTAAAGATGATTTTTTTGTCATTGGGGTCAACCTTGCTGCAATCTGTTCACATCTCCCCTAAACAAGTGCAGCAATTACTTCGCTTTGACTCCCCCTCCAGGAAAGTCACCCAGAGACACTGTCCTCGATGACTGACCCACTCTGGTCTCCTATATGCCTTTCCACAATACCTCTAATTCCCATATTTCTACAGAACGCACTCTGGTTGAAGAACCCAGCAATCCTCATTGCTCCCTTTTGGCCTTGACAGGTTTGGTTTCTCTTCTTTGGCATTATCTGATTCGACAACCTTGGATTCTGGACCCAGTGCCAGGTCTTCTGTCCCAGCCAAACGGTCTTGTTCACCCAAACATTTTGAACTCAAGCTGTGTGGTTCCTCCACTTCCATTAATTGCCAGGTGTCCTAATATTTCTTCTCTAGTACGCCACATGCTTTTATCGGTTCACAAACCTTCCACTCGAAAACTGTACTCCAGTAAGTGGAAGAGATTTACCATTCGGGTCCTTGAAAAACAAATTGATAATTTTTCCTCTCATAGAACATGTCCTAGATTTTTTAGCCTCTCTGTTTAATGCTGGAGCTTCTCCTTCTACTATCAAACTACAATTAGCCGCTATCTCTAATTTTCATAATGGTTTGGATGAATGCTTTTTAGCCTGTCCTAGACTTTGTAAATTGTTCCTAAGCGGCACACTTCTATTAAATCCCCCGTTCAAAGATCTGTCTCGTGCTTGGGACTTTAACTTAGTACTTCTGGCAGTGATGCATTCTCCCTTTGAACCCTCTCTGGAATGCAATCTGAAGTTTTTATCTTGGAAGACATTCTTTTTTGTAGCTGTTACTTCCGCCAGAAGGATTTCGGAAATCCAGGCCTTATCATCTGAACCTGCTTACCTAGTTTTCATAAGGACAGGGTATCTTTACAAATGAACCCCTACTTTCTTCCCAAGGTAGTATCGGAGACTAATATTAACCAAACGATTAATTTACTGGCCTTCTTCCCAAATCATTCTAACCATGGAGAATACGCCCTACATTTACTAGATGTCTGTTGGCAATTACGTTTCTATCTTCAGAAAACCAATCAGTAAAACCTAAATGAAAATTTTAGCCAGGCTGGAACTTCCAATGAGTGACCTCTCAAACTTCTTCAGTCAGAGGCACATGGGATATATGCAAATGACCCTTATGAACACCAGGTGTTTCAGATAATTGGCGATTCTGAATGCCCATGAGTTGTTTCGTCATTTTGACAGTTTCAGGCCAATAAAGCCAAACCCCACTAGCTCTGGATATGCATATTTCGGCATTATTATGACCTCCATCAGCACAGCACAAAACAGAGTGTTTGACTAAGCATAAGAAACACAAGGCTGTTATAGGTTCATAGGTAGGTACTAGGCTATCGGCCCTTGGGCCTAAGTAAGCCTAGCCAGCAAGGTTCCCTGGCTTACGCTACCCAAGAAAGTTAATTTCCTGTGCCCCTATCAAGCAGAGCCACAGAAGTGATCCCCGGGGTGTATTTCCTATTTCCCATCCACTCATCAAGATTTTTCTTGAAGATTGCTAATGAGGAACTTTGCTTAACATAGATGGGTAGCTTGTTCCAGAGTATAGGAAGTCTCTGGGACAGGAATCTATCCCTCTAGCATGTCTTGTTTATTGTGGTGACAAGGTTTAGCTCGGAGGGATTGGGATTTCTTTAGGTGTAGCATGTCCAACAGCTCTGGGTGTAACATATCTTTACATGTTATGCAGAGATCTCCTCGGCGTAGGCGATATGCTACAGAGTAAAGCTGGAGTTTTTTTAGATGGTCAGTGTAGGGTGTCTGTTTGAGGCCAGTAATCCTCTTTGTGAGGTACTTCTGTGGCCTTTCCAGCTGATGCAGATGTCTTGCGAGGTACATTCCAAAAGGGTGTTGTACTCTATAATGGGTCTAATGAGTGCCGAGTAGAGGGGAACAATGACCTCTCTTTTTGGATGTGAACCCTTTTGTGATGAGGTGTGCCACATAGAACGATTTCCTGACTACTGTGGAGATGTGACTATCAAAGGAGAGACTACTGTCCACCTGTGTCCCAAGGTCTCCTATCACACTTTTGTTGTTAAGTAGACTACCGCTTATGTGGTAGTTCATGGGTACAGAGTTTTTACCAAAGGGGATGATGGTGCACTTTTTGGCAATGAGCTTGAGGCAATGCCTCTGACACCAGGCATCTGTCTCAGTGAGGCATTTCTGTAGGATGTCCACATCATTTGGGGACTCGACTATGGCTCCTAGTTTGCAGTCATCTGTTAACTTTGTTAGCCAGAGGCCTTCTGTGTTAGCCTGTACTTCAGAGAAGTAGATACCAAATAGGAGAGGTCCCAGGACTGAACCCTTTGATGTTCATCGTGTTACCCTGCTGCAGTCATCACACTTGGGTTATCCTGTCGTCAGGCGATCCCGCAGTCGGCCGGATTTCCAAAGTCTTGGTCCGACGTCGGTTGCTGTCGCCTCATCCCTGACGTCAATGTGACAGGGGTACATATATTGCAACCGACGCCATTTTCTTCAGTCTTTCTTGCCGTGCGGTGCCCGAAGCAGAAGCAGTTCGCAAGTGCCGGTCGGCCGACTCCTGAGATTTTCGAATTCGAATTTCAGACCGAAGTCTTCTATAAAGCTAAGTACCCCATTGGGGAAACTTTTCTTGCCTCAGACCGATGTCAGAAAAAGTTAACAATTGTATTTCTTGTGGGAAGCAAATACCTCTTAAGGATTTTCATTCTTATTGCATATGCATACCTTGCCTAGGCCCTGATCACGACGTCACTTCTTGTCGTTTTTGTGCTAGATTTAATAAACGCACTATTAAAAGACGATTTGATTTTGCACGACACTTCTTTGGCAGAAAATTTAATTATAACATGCCGTCGGAGCTACCGACTACTGGCGTGCACAAAAAGCGCAGGGATAAGGATCGACAGCCCAGGCCTAAGCCCAATTCCGAGGCCTCGGTTGATCCGATCTCCGGTTATCAGTGAGGCTCCGACGCAGCCTCTGACTACCGCAGTTCAGGAACCCGAGACCGCTACGGATATTTTGACGGAATGTACTAGGCCGACGCAGCCTTTTACTTCAGGCCCTACCGACGATTTACCTTCCAAGGACGTCGGTACTTCTGAAACGCCATCGCCTTCTGAAGGCGTTTTCAGACCGACGACTCTTACAGTCAAAATGTTTTCCAAATCGAAGACTCCTTCCAAATCAAAAAAGGCTTCACTTCAGTCTCCTGTTCAAGGCCCTATGCCCAAGAAACAGATGCTCAAGATGGCTGAAGATTTGATTTCTCTTATCAGGGGTTCTCAGCCTCCTCCTGACAAAAGGCCTAGACAAGAGGAAGAATCTGCTTCCTGTGAACAACTGTCTATTTCTTCGGATTCCTCTGAGGACCAAGACTATTCCTTCTCTCCTTATGAAGATTCTGATGCTGAGGACTCTATTCCCCCAGCTTCCCCTCCAGAAGATTACTCTTTTGGGGAAACTTTACACACTATGAGGGAACATTTTCACTGGGAAGGTCAGGATTACTCTGATTCCAAGAAAAGGCTCAGAGAGTTTCTTTTCCTCCCCCAACACAGACCTCTAGCCATCCCTCCTGTTTTGGACGTTGTGGATGATGTCTATTTAGAATCCAGTTTCAACCCTGACTCTCTGCCTCCTGCCCCGGCCAAGCCTGACAGATACTACAGAGTACCTGATTCCCACAAATTTCTTTACAAAAGCCCAGTAGCTGACCCAGAGACTATCTCACAGGGTCCCAAGGGGGCTAAGGCTTCCATGGCTAAAAATCCAGTACCTTCTGAGAGGGATTCAAGAGCACTAGACAGATGGGGGAAAAAGGTTTACACCTCAGCAACTTTAGCTATGAGAGCTCTAAACTGTCAATTTCATATGCTTAAGTATCAGCAATTTCTGATCTCTCAGTTAAAACAAAAGATAACCACCCTCCCTCAACAATCTGAATTGAAAGAAGTACAGGATTTGTTGCACGCCACCTAGCAGGTGGACAAACATACCTTACAATGTGGGTTTGATTCTTTGGAGGCCTCCTGCAGAGCAGCTGTCACTGGATCAGTTATACGTAGGCATGCCTGGTTAAAGGAACAAAGTCTGCCTGATCATGTTAAAGCAAAACTACTAGATGCTCCCTTACAGCAGGATGTTCTTTTTGGTGTTAAAGCAGAAGAAGTTTTAAAGAAGATGGAAGATAAGGCAAAATCAGTGCAGACAGTCAAAGGTTTCCTACAGGTACAACCCCCTCGCTTCAGCAGAAACTGGCCAACAAAAAATTGGTCCTTTCCATCCACTGACAGGCCTCAGAAGTGTAAATACAGGCGCCCAAGGGGCAGAGGACAACCACAAGCTCAGTATAAACCTCGCCAATGGGGCACTCCAACCCAGAAGGGAGGAGAAGACAGGTCTCAACCCACCAGAAAGCAAAGTCAATGACTTGCACCTCAGCTGGCCAAACAAAGCTCTTTTGTCAGCTCCCCTGGGGGGAGAACTAGCACTATTTGCAGACAACTGGCACATGGTCACAAAGGACAAATGGGTCCTAGACATAATTTTACGAGGATACAGATTCCACTTTCACACCTTGCCAATAAAAAGAGGAATGCCAAACCTGCCACAAAATCAAAGGGCAGAGGCTCAAAAACAAGTTACAGCTCTCATGGCCATGAGAGCCATTCAAAGGGTACCATCTCAAGAGCAAGGTCAAGGATTTTACTCAAGACTCTTCCTAGTACCCAGAAAAGAAAATGCTTGGAGACCAATTCTGGACCTTTCAATTCTAAACACTTACAAGTTCCCAAATTCAAGATGCTAACACTACAGCAGCTACTTCCCATGTTGGGCAAGGAAGCATGGCTGGTAACGTTGGACCTCAAGGAGGCATACCTGCATGTCCCTATCAGACAAAGTTGCAGAAGATACCTCCGTTTCATTGCAGGTTCAACCCATTACCAATTCTCTGCACTGCCCTTTGGCTTATCTACTGCGCCCAGAGTATTCACAAAATGCCTGGCACCAGTAATTGCATACTGCAGACAAAGAGGAATTCAAATATATCCATACCTGGACAACTGCCTCATCCAAGCAGAAAGAAAAGACATTCTCTTACAACATCTGGCTTTTGTGAAGCATCTACTAAATTGTCTGGGGAACACAGTAAACGAAAAGAAGTCAAAACTAGTACCCTCACAAAAAATGACATTCCTGGGTGCCAGCTTGGACACAATGGCCCAGAAGGCTTATCTTGCACCAGACAAGCAATTACAACTGACTCAATATTTCAAGACAATGGCAACAAAGACCCAATTAACTGCAAGAAAAATTCTGCAGGCTTTGGGCTTCATGGCATCTTGCATTCTGATAATACCATTTGGAAAACTGCATATGAGGAAATTGCAATGGTACATAAAAAGTGTATGGTCTCAACACAGCCACAGCTTGGACACAGTGATATCTCTCATTCCCTGCCTTCAACAGGAATTTCTATGGTGGGCACAGGCATGTCACCTCAACAAGGGTCAGCCTTTCACCTTGCCCCCACCCAGGCAAACTATCACAACAGATGCTTCAGACTATGCCTGGGGGCACACATGGCAGGGCAATGCATTCAAGGCCTATGGACTGCAGAACAAAGAAAACTGCACATAAACCAAAAAGAGATGCTAGCTGTACAGAAAGCTCTGACGGCCTTCAAGGATCTACTACAGCCTGGACAACTGGCAATAAAGACGGACAACACCACAGTAATGTGGTACATAAACAAACAAGGGGGCACACATTCTTACCCTCTTTGCAGGCAAGCAATAATCTTATGGAACACAGCTCTGGCCTACCAAGTCCAGTTACAAGCTCACTTCCTGCCAGGACAGAAAAACACATTGGCAGACGACCTAAGCAGAAACATCAAAGATCCCCACGAGTGGAAGCTAGACCCACAAATATTTGCAATGATGACTCAAAGATGGGGGCTACCAAATATAGACCTGTTTGCCAGTCCTCAAAACTACCAGCTGACAAAATTTTGTACAAGGACATTCCACCATCAAGCTTGGAAAGTGGACGCTCTCTCTCCTTCAGTTGGAAAAACCTGACAGCATATGCCTTTCCTCCATTACCTCTTCTCACAAAGGTTCTTTTAAAGGTCAAAAAGGAGAAACCTCGAATGATTCTCATAGCCCCAGACTGGCCACGCCAGCACTGGTACCCGCTATTGAAGAATATGGCTCACAGCCCACCATGGATATTGCCTGAAATACCTCATTTGCTCACGCAGCAAGACAAGCAGATTCTACACAGCCAGATCAAAACCTTAAACCTGGCTGCATGGCAAATCTATTAAGCAGCCAACCAGCCCCTCTTTCACAAGCAGTACTGGATGTTATTCTATTAGCCAGGAGGCCAAGCACCAGGAAGGCTTACTCGGACAAATGGAAAAGGTTTTCTGCTTGGAACCAAGCTAAAGGCCAAGACACAACTCAGCCTCATATGCCTCACATTGTGCAGTATTTAGCTGAGATGTTGCATAAAGGACTTTCCTTCTCCTCAATTAAAATCCATGCTTCAGCTATTTCAGCTCACTACGACACGAATCCACCTTTATTTTCAAACCCACTCCTAAGGCAGTTCCTCAGAGGGGCAAAAAACATTAGTCCACCTAGAGGAGCTCCTACACCAACATGGGACCTCAACTTTGTTCTGGAAAAACTAACGCTACCTCCCTTTGAACCAGCTTTTTCTGCAGACCTTCAATTCCTATCTTGGAAGACTGCCCTGCTCCTGGCAATAACTTCTGCTAGGAGAGTTTCAGAATTACAGGCACTTATGGCAGTGGAACCTTTCCTCATTTTTCATCAAGACAGAGTTTCTCTACGAGCTAATCCTTCCTTCATGCCTAAGGTGGTTTCCAGTGTAGCTTTAAATCAAACCATCCATCTACCCACTTTCTTCCCCAATCCACAGAACAAAGGTGAGAGACTCCTGCATTCCTTGGACATTCACAGGCAGCTTTGATTTTACTTGGATAAAACTAAGGCTTTCAGAAAAACTGACCAGCTCTTTGTTTCCTATGCTACAGCTTCTCAAGGGAGGGCCATATCCAAGCAAACCATTTCTAAATGGATAGGCCATTGCATACGATTCTGCTATACCCATCATGGGAAACCAGTTCCTCCTACCATTAGATCCCACTCTACCAGGGCAACAGCTACCTCTACAGCCTTTCTCAGGGGGGTTCCTACCAAGGAAATTTTAGAAGCTGCAACTTGGAGTTTTGTACACACCTTCACTTACCTCTTTATTCTAAGTTCAGGGCAGGCTTCGCCACTGCAGTTCTGCAGGGCCTCATTGCCTCCTCTAACCCTCTATAATGCCTCCACCCTACCTTAGCTTTGGGACTCAACCCAAGTGTGATGACTGCAGCAGGGTAACACTATGAACATAGTACAGTTTTGTACCTACCATAAATGTAGATGTTCGAGTGTTCACCCTGCTGCAGTCCAGGTTACCCTTCCTCCAACCCCTCTGATCTACTGGCTAAATCTTTCCTATGCCTTACTGATGTATTTGCTTATAGCTGAAGGGTTTTTGTGTTTGTACAGTGTTCTCACCTTTTGGTACTAATTTGGATCACCTTTTTGGGGGCACCTGACATCTGGGGCAAGAAAAACTGAAGAAAATGGCGTCTGTTGCAATATATGTACCCCTGGCGCACTGACGTCAGGGATGAGGCAACAGCAACCGACGTCGGACCAAGACTTTGGAAATCCGGCCGGCTGTGGGACAGCCTGACGACAGGATAACCCAAGTGTGATGACTGCAGCAGGGTGAACACTCGAACATCTACATTTATGGTAGGTACAAAACTGTACTGTACTCTGCTTGTCACTGATTTGAAGTCAGATTTGGAGTCTGCAACCTTTACAGTACGGGTTCTATCAGTGAGCCAGTTGGCAACCCATGTTGTGACGTAGGGATTTATACCTAGTTTAGTGAGTTTAGCTACAATTCCAGAATGGGGGATGGTGTTGAGAGGCTTGGCGAGGTCAAGATAGGCTGTGTGAACCACCTTACCCTCGTCTACTGCTTTGGTGACTGCCTCAAAGAAGTCGATCAGGTTCAGAAGGTATGATCTGCCTTTCACAAACCCGAACTGGGTAGGGTCCAGAGTTTGGAGGTTACCAGTGTCTTTGTTTATGAGTTCCATGATGATACGTTCCATGGCCTTGCAGACCAGGCTCATTAGGCTAATAGGGCGATAGTTCCCAGGATCAGTGGTGGCTCCCCCTTTGTGGAGTGGGATCACTGTTGCTGTGTGCCTTTCAGTGGGCATAAAGCCTGACGTGAGACTATGATTGAACATGGTGCATAGGTGGGGAGCCAGTTCGTTCTGAAGTTAGTGTAAAACGCAGCCTGGGTTGTTGTCCGGTCCCATGGATGCTGTATTTTTGGTTTTATAGAGTGCAGCTTTTACCTGCATAGATGTGATTACAGGGACTCTGCATTCTTCCTGTATAGATATGGGCCCTTTGGGGGGGTAATGCCAGGATGTTGGCAATATCAGTTGCTTCTGTAATTTTCGTGCCATTGTGCTGTAACTCAGAGCAGATCTGGGTGTTGCCACTAAGATTCTTGACATAGCTATAGAATGCTTTATGGATGCCCTTAGAATCAGTGGCGATTTTGTTTTTGTAGCTAGCTTTGGAGGATCTTATAAGGGATCTCAGCTTCTTACTGAGGCTGACCAGGGAGCTCCTCCACTCATGGGATTTTACTCTCTTTTGCAACAGTTTCTTTCTTCTGTTGTAGAGTTTGTTTATGGCAGGGGACCACCAGATTGGCTTCCTTTTTTTTTTGGAGGATAGCGTCTTGTTTCTGTTTGGGATAGCACGATCCATGCACTTGTGTAAGTGCTTATAGATTGCATTTGTGTAGGATTCAGCAGTCGTAACTGTATTGTCCATCTGCATGGGTGTCATGAAGTTCACCACTTCTGTCTTAAGAAGCATGAAGTTGGCTTTGGAGAACTTTTTTACCATGGTTTCCTTAAATGATGTGTGGTGTGTGTGTGTGTGTGTGTGTGTGTGAATATCTAGGGTGATTAACTTATGGTCGGATCTAACCAATGAGGAGCTGACTTCAGGTGTGGAACACCGGTCACTCATGTTGGTAATGACTAGGTCTAGGATATTGTTGCCCTTGGTGTGAGGGTGTGGTTAAGTTGATCCAGGGCATTGGAATTTATAAATTCCAGAAAGCATTGAGCTAAGGAGTTGGTACATGAGTAGTTTTCCCAGTTAATGGTGGAGTAGTTGAAATCGCCCATTATTGGGGTGTTTGGTTGAGCCCTAATATTTTCCTGTATATCAGTAAAAGAGGAGTGGGAATCCTGGGGCATGGTGGGGGATCTGTAGCAAGCTACACTTTGGATTGCAGTTTTGCCCAGGGTTAGTTGCACTTGGATAACCTCGGATGCATTATGCTGCGCAACCAACCTGGAGGTGTGGATATCCTTAGTGCATATGGATACACCTCCGCCTGTGGTACTGGTCCAGGTTAGATGGCCGAAAAGTGTAGTACGAGTTGTAGCCTGGTAATGCAGGGGTGCTCCCTAGAGCCTTGAACCAGGTCTCAGTCACTGCACAGATATTGATGTTCTCTGTTTTAAGGAGTGCCTCGCGTGAGTGCATTTTCAGATTTAGCCTTCTAGCATTGAGTAGCATTGCCCTCTGGTTTTGCTTGCCTGTTCCTGTTACGGTGGTGAATTTGTCATTTGAACTTTGCCTAAAAAAGGCACTATAGGGGTGGCAAGACCCTTAGCCAGTATCCGGAATCCCAGGGGCAACAGGTGCAGGCCATCTGTGGCAAAGCAATGTGGTCTGTCGACCATGTCATCCCAGACAGACAGATACTGGATCCCCTTAGAATGACACCAGAAGCTTAGCCAATTGTTGAGGTTAGTCATTTTGTCCTTGTACTGTGGTATCATTCTGGGCGATGGCAGGATGGTACTCAGGGCTAGGGTCATACCTGCCTGGGATACAAGATTGGAGAGCTCTTCTGTGTCTCTTTTCATGTAGTCCAGGGTGGTACGACTCAGGTTGTTCACACCAACATGGACAATGACAGAGTCATATTTGTACTTGTGGAGTGACCTGAGTGCATGGGTTATGTGGCGGATCCTGGCACCCGACAGACAGCTGACAGTAACCTTCTCCTTGTTTAGCCTGGTGAGTGGGACATCAGTGTGCCCGACTATAGTCACCTATGACTAGTGTTTTGGGTACATTGTTTTGCCTTATGGGCTGTGGTTTATTGGCACACTGAGTCTGTGGGCTATGTATCATTTGGGTTGAGTTGGGGGGTGGAGGTTGCTTGCATTTCTGCTTTGGAGGTCTCTGTTGCTTGAGCAGATTATTATTGAGAGCCCCTGCAAATGGTTTTGTGTTTCTATGTGTAGATTTTGGTGGTGTAAGTTTAGTGGGAATATATGATGACTGAGGTGTGGTGCAAGTGTTTACCTTCTTTGTCAAGTTCAGTCTTGGTTTGAGAGAGCTTTACCTCCAGTTTAGCTAGATAAGTGCATCCCTCACAGGTTGTGGTGTTGGGTGTTAGGAGGAGAGGGTTGTCTGTGTACATGAGGCATTGCTACATTGCCCCAAGATGCCCAGATTCATCAGATAGGAGAGAACAATGGGAGCTGACCATTGGACATGCCTGAATAAAAACTACTTTCCTCTAGACAAGTGAGGAAAGTGAGTATAAGAGCTGTTTTTTCTCTAAGCACGCGAGGAAAGTAAGTACAGAAACTGTTTTCCTGTAGGTAAAGGGGAAGGTTGAGTGTTGTAGTAATTTGTAGCTTATTTAGTGCTAACAGCAAGTCCTGAGCAAGTGCTAAAACTAAGAATCTGTACCTGGATCTTGTGGTAGATATGCGTCCTAGAGCTTACCACTCCCACTGATAAGCTTAAAAGGCTTCCCTCCAACACAGAAAGGCTTGGAGGGCTCAGAAGCTTACAAACAGTCCTGGATACAGCAAATCTGTATCTGGACTAGACTAGTTACAGGAAAGGTGTGAAACAAGTGCAAATGCAGGCTTTTAAACCAGAAAGTTGAAAGAGATGGAAAAACTGCCCAAACAGCCAATACAGTTTTTGGGCCAGAAACCACTCTTGTGGTAGATAGGCTACCTAGTGCTTACCACTCCCACTGATAAGCTAGAAGGCTTCCCTCCAACACAGAAAGGCTTTGGGGGTTCAGAAGCTTACAAACAGTCCTGGATACAGCAAATATGTATCTGGACTAGACTAGTTAGAGGAAAAGCAGGAAACAAGCTTAGATATATATTTTTTTTGTTAAGGGGGAAAGGAGAAATGGAAGATAATTCAAAATTAAGGACCTAAGTGGCTTGCCCTTCACAAATGTTCTCTCTGTATTAGGTAGAATGAGCTAGTGACACTAGACTGGAATAGAGCTGAACAGATGGGACAGGTAGGAGTGTCTGAAGTCAAACTATGATCTCACTGTACTCGTTTGAGTGAACAAATGAGATAGACCCAAGAGGAGTGTTCAAACACAAATTTACAGGAGGGGCGGGCAATTCCAAAGCCACCAAGATTAATACCAGAACAAGAACAGGAAGGGCGGGCTGGAATCTAACCACAGAGACAGAGAGACACCACAGTATTCTATGAAACAATTAAATAGAAAAATAAATAACTATAGAGAGAGAGAGACCACAGACAGAAAAATAAAATGCAGTACAATCTTTAACACTGCAAGTTTGTACTTAACTCAGCTAGTAATGCAGTTGATTGTAGGTAT